>NC_041384.1:5087483-5096711 GCF_002162155.2 Triticum dicoccoides | reverse complement strand
CCGTGACCCCATTTCGGCTTCGCCACCTCCCGCCTCTCGCTCCACCTCGCAGCCGACGTCCTGCCGCTGCTCACTCGCCACCCCACTCCGGCCTCCCTCGACGCGGTCCGCCTCCCTAAGCTGGCCGCTCGCCGCGGCTCGTATCGCCGCGCCCGCACCAGCCACGGCCTCGCCTAGCGTAGCCGCACGCCGCCGTTGTTGCGTCCCGCCTCCGTCTGTGCTGCCCGCGAGCAGCGCCACTCCCCTCGCCACCGGCGCCGCCCTGCTGCTCTCCTGCCGGTGTTCCCCTCCGGTGACCGCCCGGCCTCGCCACGGCGCCCTGGGCGTGTGCCCGATTGGGTTGCGCCCGAAATCGTCGCCCGTGCCCGTTTGCCCTCTGCGCCCGTGCCCACTAGCCCCTTTGGAGCAATGACAGGTGGGCCTAGCCTAGAACGTTTTATAAAAAAAGAATTAAAAAAATATAAAATTATAATCAATTAATTAATTACATAAATAATTAACTTAAGTAATTTTGATTAATTAAACTAAACAAATAATTAAACTAATTAAACATTAGTTATCTAATTAACCTGGTTAGTTAATTAGCTAATTAATATGTATGACAGTGGGGCCGACCCCCCTAATTAATACTAATTAGGCTAATTAAAATGTTTAATTAATATGTGTCACTGACCAGTGGGACCCCCCGGTCAGGTTGACCAGTCAACACTGTTGACTGCTGATGTCAGCATGACATCATGCTGATGTCATTAATCCATTTTTCGAATTAATTTAAATAATTAATTAAATTCCAGTAATTAATAAAATCTTTAGAAAATCATATCTCTTAATCCGTAACTCGGATGAAAATACTTTCTACATGAAAGTTGTTCAGAACGACGAGACTAACCCGTATACGCAGCCCGTTCATTCGCCACACACCCATAACATACCAAACTCACAACTTTCCCCCTCCGGCTCCTCTGCCCAAAAACGCGAAACACCAAGGATACTTTCCCGGTTGTTTCCCCCCTTCACCGGTATCACCTCATACCGCGTTAGAACACGTCTAGCTCTGCCTGTTATCCTGTTATGCACTTGCTTGCTATGTATTTACTGTTTCTCCCCCTTGTTCTCTTCGGTAGACCCCGTGACGATGCTGATGCCCCTGTGCTCGACTACGTCACCGACGACCCCTCCTTGTCTGAGCAACTAGGCAAGCCCCCCCCCCCTTGATCACCAGATATCGCCTATTCTCTCCTATACTGCTTGCATTAGAGTAGTGTAGCATGTTACTTCTTTCCGTTTATCCTATCCTGATGCATAGCGGGTCCTTGCTACTACTTTTGTTACCTTTACCTGCAATCCCACATGCTTAGTATAGGATGCTAGTTTTCCATCAGTGGCCCTACATTCTTGTCCGTCTGCTGTGTTATACTATCGGGCCGTGATCACTCGGGAGGTGATCACGGGTATATACTATACTTTATACATGATACATCTATTGACTAAAGTCGGGTCGGCTCGAGGAGTACCCGCGAGTGATTCACGGATTGGGGGCTGAAAGGACCTTTGTCCCGATAGCCCTCTGGGTGGATCTTTGTGGCGGAGCGACAGGGCAGGTTGAGACTACCTGGGTGAGAGGTGGGCCTGGCCCAGTCGGCGTTCGCGGTTATTTCAAAATAACATGCATAACGAGTTCTTGGTATTTGATCTGAGTCTGGCCATTTGGTCTATACGCACTAACCAACTACGCGGGAAAGTTATGGGCACTCGATGTCGTGGTATCAGCCGAAGCCTTCGTGACGTCAGCGACTGAGTAGCGCGCGCCGGGTTGGACCGCGTAACGTGACTTCCTTTGTAATGGAGGTTGCTAGGTCTGCTCGCCGGCCGCGTTCGCAACATGTAGGTGTGCTAAGGGCGATGGGCCCAGACCCCTGTGCGCTTAGGTTTAGACCATCGTGCTGACCTCTCTGTTGTGCCTAGGTGGGGCTGCGATGTGTTGATCTTCCGCGGCCGGGCATGACCCAGAAAAGTGTGTCCGACCAAATGGGATCAAGCGTGTTGGGTTATGTGGTGCACCCCTGCAGGGAAGTTTATCTATTCGAATAGCCGTGTCCCTCGGTAAAAGGACGACCCGGAGTTGTACCTTGACCTTATGACAACTAGAACTCGATACTTAATAAAACACACCCTTCCAAGTGCCAGATACAACCCGGTGGTCTCTCTCTAAGAGGGCGACGAGGAGGGGATCGCCAGGTAGGATTATGCTATGCGATGCTACTTGGAGGACTGCAGTCTACTCTCTTCTACATGCTGCAAGACGGAGGCTACCAGAAGCGTAGTCTTCGACAGGATTAGCCATCCCCCTCTTATTCTGGCATTCTGCAGTTCAGTCCACTGATATGGCCCTTTACACATATATCCATGCATATGTATTGTAGCTCCTTGCTTGCGAGTACTTTGGATGAGTACTCACGGTTGCCTTGTTCCCCCCTTTTCCCCCTTTCTTTACCCGAGTGCTGCGACCAAACGATGGAGCCCAGGAGCCAGACGCCACCGTTGATGACGACTCCTACTACACTGGAGGTGCCTACTACTACGTGCAACCCACTGACGACGACCAGGAGTAGTTAGGAGGATCCCAGGCAGGAGGCCTGCGCCTCTTTCGATTGTATCCTAGTTTGTGCTAGCCATCTTATGGCAACTTGTTTAACTTATGTCTGAACTCAGATATTGTTGCTTCTGCTGACTCGTCTATGATCGAGCACTTGTATTCGAGCCCTCGAGGCCCCTGGCTTGTATTATGATGCTTGTATGACTTATTTATGTTTTAGAGTTGTGTTGTGATATCTTCCCGTGAGTCCATGATCTTGATCGTACACGTTTGCGTGCATGATTAGTGTACGATTGAATCGGGGGCGTCACAAGTTGGTATCAGAGACGACTGCCTGTAGGAATCCCCCTTTCCAACTGCTTGGCCGAAGTTGAGTCTAGTCGATGAAAACTGTTTTACTAACATGGTTGTGCGGCTCATGGGCCCACGTCGCCATTGGGTGGTATTAGGATCTTTTATTCCTTGCCTATACTCTGGGACTCTGAGCTCTCTTCTATTCGGGTTAAACGATTTTACAAACTCCGACTCTAGGTTCTCGTAATTACTTCCTCCCGGAGAGCCCCTTATTACAGACGATCGCTTGCTGCACCAGAAGTTTCCGAAGATGCTATTTGATGTTTTACCGAGACACTTGTGCCCACCGCCCTTGCAAATTCACTACCACCGAGACATCCCTATGGATAAGTACTTATACTTGCCATCCATACCTTCATTCTCGATTACTATTTTTAGTACAAGATACCCGAAGCCGCTTCCCGCTATTCTGAGAATCCTTTGTGCTTACTGCCTTGCAGTCTCTTTGCCACCTTAATACACCTAAGTATAATTCCTCACACTTATCAAGGATTTGTTCATCCTCAGTTGTTCGTGTGTTTCATAAAATTCTTTGGAATAGTATTCGGTTTTCTGAAAATCCTCAGCAGCCTATTGCTCTTGAATTCCTTGAATTCCTACATTATGGTTAATTCCACATTTCTAGTAATCTCCGTTGACATCCTTTGTCACTATCATTTTGAGTCCATTGATTCAAAATATTGCGAATGCTCGCAATCCTCAATCAGATCCTAGAATTCATCCTTTCGGCTCAGACATCATTTTAAACATGAGTTGGATCTCGACCAATCAAATTGTTGTCAATTTTACCCCTAAGCTTACTCAACCTATCCATCCTTAATCTGAGCGTTTGCTTCTGATCCATTGATTTGGAAATCATAACTCCTTTACATGTGATCTTTGAATTAGCCAGTTGCTTCTATAATCCAATGCCTTTGCATTGTTTCTTCCTCTGGTTGAGTACCGATACTCACGATAGCTCCGTTATGGAGCGCCACACCCTTTGTTGGGTTGTTATCTGATGGTATCATACACATTCAAATCTTGTGAGTTCTTTCCCTGATGCATAATGCTTTGACAACCATGCTCTACTTTCGAGCTTGTGTTAATTACTCCTAAAAATTCATGGTATATGTTTCTAAGATGCCCCGATGGGTTGAACCTATGCCTTCCTTAATCTGTGTGAACCCGAAATCTACTACGGGTCGTACTCTATCGGTGTTATGACAGATAAAATTTCAACACCACAACCTCATTGAAGACGAGAAGTGAATGAAAGGTTATGCACTAAAGAAGTGGGAGTCGACCTTGAACTTTGTGTTCATGCCCATGGACATGATGTAGATCCTATCGTGGAAACTTCTTGTAATAATAACTATTTCCTTGATAAATATCATCTGGTATCTGTGAATTGATCCATTGCAACCGTGGTTCCGACCATGATTGTTCTCCTTTGACTCTATTTCTCGGGCAAGTTCAAGTACTTGCCTTCTGCAGACCAGTACGCCTTCCCAGCCTCTATTTTGATCTGCCTTCGAGTGCCACCCCCTGGTATCTCGAGGATATCTTGCCATCGCACTACATCTTATGAATTTCTGATGAAGTAGTACATTTCCCTGTCATGGTCACTCCAATGGTTCTGGGTTGTCGTCATCCGAGGACTCCGAGAATTGAATCGAATCCGCACGGCAATTTAGTACTCCTAGTACTTTGTTGTTGAGAAGTTTAATACTCCATCATGTCATTCCTAGCCTGATCAGCTACATCATTATCATGCTAAATTTAATCGTGCTACCTGGTCCTTATTCCCGGAGCACAACTTTCAACGATGAGCTAAGCTTGCGTCGATTTGCATCGTCATATCATTTCACCTTGAACAACAAACTTGATTTCGAGTTTGTGTCCTAACCATCGTTCCAATAACCTTTCGCTTCATCATTCGTTTGACTTGATGTCATCGTGGATCGATTACATCTTCGTGCAATCTCTCGACAAATGTGTCATGATCATCATCTGTATTCCGAGCTTTTCCATTATATCAATTGAATTCATGATGAGAAATACCATCCTTGCCTCGATGATTTGTGATATCGTTGACCACTTTATTGTCTTCCCTCCAACACAAACTTGCTCGTGTTTTGTGATATACCTTGAGATCCTTGCTATCCAGCCTTTGTTCTTCTTTACCTTGGGGTATTACCATCTGTTATGTCAGGATTGTTATGAGAATTTCACCACCTCTGGAGACTTCTTGATACAAGTGATACTTATCACGATCACCATTCTAATACTGATCATGCTACCTAAGCCCATATTTCGGGTGCACCATTCGACCAATGTTTAAATTGTGTATGTTTCCCTCGACCATACATCATTAGGTCATTTGATCTGAAAAATGTTATCACCGTGTTCACATGATTGTGGAAATCCATCCTTTCGGAATTCTCGATGAATGGTCACTGAGTCCATAAGCCACCTCCTCATCCCCTCCTTGGCTTAATGATGAACCCTTGTTCGGAACTCACTTCCATAGTTCATTTCCCGAGAATCTTACATTGTCATCTCGTCAATGTGTGTTACACCTTTTCTTCTCAGGCACCCTGAGTCTGAGGTATCCTAACACCGACTAGATCTGAATCCCGGTCAGATATGATGGTTGGAATATATTTCCAACGGTAATAACAATGTTCTTTTATGACCCGGTAAGGTGGTGTCATGCCCAGCACACCTGGCCGGAGGACCTACTGTTATAGTTTCCTTTTTAGCAAGATTATCCATTCTTCCATGAGGAAATTGAAAGACTTATTCTATGAGTTGTTCCTGATGGATCCTTTGTATCCAAAGTCTGACCTTGCTTGAAGACCATGCCAATGTTATCTCGAATATGTCAGTGATACTCCGATTTTCAATAAGAGCACTTGAAGAACAATGCTAAATTTTCTTTGTCCATTATCCAAATACCGTTGCTTGGGTTATGTCATGAATTTCCTCTCCCCTTACCGAAATGGTTTTCTACTTTCTATCCTGTCATGGATATCATGTTCTGTTTGTCCTTGGGAAGGATATATCCCTGAAACATGTGTTTAAACACATTTTCCCTTCCATTGTTCTGTTTAATCTGATGATCACCTTTTCCTTTCCATGGCTTTGTTTAACCTTACTGGTGATCTATATGATCTAAGCAGTATTATTCTCCTGCTTAGGTAAGCACCTCATTGAACCACTCTGTCACTAAGACCCTATTAATATGGTTGATAACGTTCCGGTAACCACCGATGGACGAGAACTTTACCTATTGGTCTGCCTCGTTCAACGAGCAGGAAGATGGTTCTCTTCGTCCCTCGCCCTTGGTACCGACATTGCCGACATAATTGATAGGCTATCCTTTAACATGCCTTGTTATCATGACTGTGCAAAATATCACCGCCCTTTCTACCTTTAACCCACATGGTGGGCCCATAACCCACAGTTGCACAGGATCGAAACCTGACTCACCTATACACCTCTTGTTCCCAAGGTTGCTCCTCGCGCGTGGCCTCATAAGTAATTCACGAGCCACCTTTGGAGAGCTCATCAATTCTGGTATCAGACAAAATACTTATTCCCGTTGCTTTGAACCCCGTTCACGCCCCGTTTCAGGCATCGAACGTTTGTTTGTCCACTTGAAACTTCACATGATACCTCCTTACTATGCTCTCGATATTTTGGTAAGTTTCCATTCGAGAGTTACTTCCGCGGTTCCGCCACCTTCCTCGATGTTATCGACCAGATAGTCGACCTTGCGGAGGTCTGTTCTCTCGGACTGCCCACCCTTTATTCTTTCGTAAGTACGATGGAGTTCTTGATGAAAGGATGCCGACATTCTTATGATTACCCGAAGCAGAGAAATGAAGCATCAATGTAATGGATCGACCTCTTCGAGAAGAGCAACCAAGGCCGAAAAGATCCGTTAGGATTTCGTAACTAGACCTTTCCCCCTTCTCCACCTCTTAAATCTCCGGACGAGATTTCTTGTAGTGGAGGAGAATTGTGATGCCCGAATAATTAAGCTACAGTAATCCCACGTTAACGATGCCACGTCACCTCGGTTATTGTTGCTAATCTCGCGTTAGTTTGAAACCAATTCAAATTCAAAATTTAAAATCAAGCAAACAATAAAAGTTTTGAAATATTAAAACTAAAATGTTCAATAAATAGTAGATAAATCAGAGGCTATGATAAAATGGTAAACAACATTATTGAAATTTGATAGGTGACTTAAATAACCTCAAACAGTGGTTGAAAACATTATTTAATAACCTTTTTATTAATACAAAATAAATATGAAATGATATTTACCCCAAACTAGTTGTTGTGGTAGGATATATTGTGTTGTGATTTGTGGGCCAGCTCTCATATTTTACAAACTCATTTGGTGCCCAGACAATTAGCCGAAATAGAAAAACAAAAATAAGAAGAAGTAAAACAAAAAAAGAGAAAAAGAGACCCCTCCCCCGAACTGGGCCTCGACCCAGCGGGCCATCGGGCCAACCAGCCCAACTGGGCAAAGGCCCAGCCGGCCACCCCACTCCCCCCATAAACCCCACCCCTGGTCAAACCCTAACACAACCACCCGCACTCCTCCCCCCACGTCGTTTCCCCCCGATCCAGATTGGATCGGGGCTCACAAGCACGCCGTCGCCGCTGCCCGGAACGCCGCCTCACCGTCCTCCTCTTCGACCCCTTGCTGGAGCTGCCCCACCGGACTCCATCGCCGACGTCGTCTCCGTCTACAAGGCCGTCCCCGTCTTCCTCCTCACGCCTCGCTGCCCCGTACCCTGCATATCGATGTGAGCCGCCGCCTCCCTCCTCCCTCTCTGCTTCCGCAGCACCGTGCCCTTCCACCCACAATGCCGGCCACTGCCGCTGCTCTACTGCCGCAGCTGCTGCTCCGCTACCGTCGCCATGTCTCACCCCGCGCCCTGCTCCCCGCAGCGCGTGCCGAACTGTCGCGGCCCTTGCTGCCTGCGCCCGCGGCCGGCACCCATGCCCGCACGCGCCCCCTGTCGCGCTCGCCGCGACCTTCATCCCCGGCGCGCGCACGACCCTGGACACGCCACGCCCGTGACCCCATTTCGGCTCCGCCACCTCCCGCCTCTCGCTCCACCTCGCGGCCGACGTCCTGCCGCTGCTCACTCGCCGCCCCGCTCCGGCCTCCCTCGCCGCGGTCCACCTCCCTACGCTGGCCGCTCGCTGAGGCTCGCATCGCCGCGCCCGCACCAGCTACGGCCTCGCCTAGCGTAGCCGCACGCCGACTCTGTTGCATCCCGCCTCCGTCTGTGCTGCCCGCGCGCAGCGCCACTCCCCTCGCCACCGGTGCCGCCCTGTTGCTCTCCTGCCGGCGTCCCCCTCCGGTGACCGCCCGGCCTCGCCACGGTGCCCTGGGCATGTGCCCGATTGGGTTGCGCCCGAAACCGTCGCCCGCGCCCGTTTGCCCTCTGCGCCCGTGCCCACTAGCCCCTCTGGACCAATGACAGGTGGGCCTAGCCCAGAACGTTTTATAAAAAAAGAATTAAATATATATATATAAAATTATAATTAATTAATTAACTACAGAAATAATTAACTTAATTAATTTTGATTAATTAAACAAAACAAATAATTAAACTAATTAAACATTAGTTATCTAATTAACCTAGTTAGTTAATTAGCTAATTAATATGTATGACAGTGGGGCCCACCCCCTAATTAATAATAATTAGGCTAATTAAAATGTTTAATTAATATGTGTCACTGACCAGTGGGACCCCCTGGTCAAGTTGACCAGTCAACTCCGTTGACTACTGACGTCAGCAAGACATCATGCTGATGTCATTAATCCATTTTTCGAATTAATTTAATTAATTAATTAAATTCCAGTAATTAATAAAATCTTTAGAAAATCATATCTTTTAATCCGTAACTCGGATGAAAATACTTTCTACATGAAAGTTGCTCAGAACGACGAGACGAACCCGGATACGCAGCCCGTTCGTCCGCCACACACCCCTAACATACCGAACTCGCAACTTTCCCCCTCCGGCTCCTCTGCCCAAAAACGCGAAACACCGAGGATACTTTCCCGGTTGGTTCCCCCATCACCGGTATCACCTCATACCGCGTTAGAACACGTCTAGCTTTGCCTGTTATCCTGTTATGCACTTGCTTGCTATGTATTTACTGTTTCTCCCCCCTGTTCTCTTCGGTAGACCCTGTGACGATGCTGATGCCCCTGTGGTCGACTACGTCACCGATGACCCCTCCGTCTTGTCTGAGCAACC
>NC_041384.1:5039678-5086991 GCF_002162155.2 Triticum dicoccoides | reverse complement strand
TCCTATACTGCTTGCATTAGAGTAGTGTAGCATGTTACTGCTTTCCGTTTATCCTATCGTGATGCATAGCGTGTCCTTGCTACTACTGTTGTTACCTTTACCTGTAATCCTACATGCTTAGTATAGGATGCTAGTTTTCCATCAGTGGCCCTACATTCTTGTCCGTCTGCTGTGTTATACTATCGGGCCGTCATCACTCGGGAGGTGATCACGGGTATATACTATACTTTATACATGATACATGTGGTGACTAAAGTCTGGTCGGCTCGAGGAGTACCCGCGAGTGATTCACGGATTGGGGGCTGAAAGGACCTTGGTCCCGACGGCCCTCTGGCTTGATCTTTGTGGCGGAGCGACAGTGCAGGTTGAGACTACCTGGGTGAGAGGTGGGCCTGGCCCTGTCGACGTTCGCGGTTATTTCAAAATAACATGCATAACGAGTTCTTGGTATTTGATCTGAATCTGGCCATTTGGTCTATACGCACTAACCAACTACGTGGGAAAGTTATGGGAACTCGACGTCGTGGTATCAGCCGAAGCCTTCGTGACGTCAGGGATTGAGTGGCGCGCGCCAGGTTGGACCGCGTAATGTGACTTCCTTTGTAATGGAGGTTGCTAGGTCTGCTCGCCGGCCGCGTTCGCAACGTGCAGGTGTGCTAAGGGCGATGGGCCCAGACCCCTGTGCGCTTAGGTTTAGACCAACGTGCTGACCTCTCTGTTGTGCCTAGGTGGGGCTGTGACGTGTTGATCTTCCGCGGCCGGGCATGACCCAGAAAAGTGTGTCCGGCCAAATGGGATCAAGCGTGTTGGGTTATGTGGTGCATCCCTGCAGGGAAGTTTATCTATTCGAATAGCCGTGTCCCTCGGTAAAAGGACGACCCAGAGTTGTACCTTGACCTTATGACAACTAGAACTGGATAATTAATAAAACACACCCTTCCAAGTGCCAGATACAACCCGGTGGTCGCTCTCTAAGAGGGCGACGAGGAGGGGATCGCCGGGTAGGATTATGCTATGCGATGCTACTTGGAGGACTGTAGTCTACTCTCTTCTACATGCTGCAAGACAGAGGCTGCCAGTAGCGTAGTCTTCGACAGGATTAGCTATCCCCCTCTTATTCTGGCATTCTGCAGTTCAGCCCACTGATATGGCCCTTTACACATATATCCATCCATATGTAGTGTAGCCCCTTGCTTGCGAGTACTTTGGATGAGTACTCATGGTTGCCTTGTTCCCCCCTTTTCCCCCTTTCTTTACCCGATTGTTGCGACCAGACGATGGAGCCCAGGAGCCAAACGCCACCATTGACGATGACTCCTACTACACCGGAGGTGCCTACTAGTACGTGCAGCCCACTGACGACGACCAGGAGTAGTTAGGAGGATCACAGGCAGGAGGCCTGCGCCTCTTTCGATTGTATCCCAGTTTGTGCTAGCCGTCTTATGGCAACTTGTTTAACTTATGTCTGAACTCAGATATTATTGCTTCCGCTGACTCGTCCATGATCGAGCACTTGTATTCGCACCCTCGAGGCCCCTGGCTTGTATTATGATGCTTGTATGACTTATTTATGTTTTAGAGTTGTGTTGTGATATCTTCCCGTGAGTCCCTGATCTTGAATCGGGGGCATCACATTTCCGTCTTTCTTACGGTCTTCTCTGTCCCATCGGATCGCCTTGGCATGCTCTTTGTTTTGGAACAAATGTTTCAACCGTGGTATTATAGGAGCATACCACATCACCTTGGCAGGAATCTTCTTCCTGGGGCGCTCGCCCTCGACATCACCAGGGTCATCGGGGCTGATCTTATAGCGCAATGCACCGCATACCGGGCAAGCATTCAAATCCTCGTACTCACTGCGGTAGAGGATGCAATCATTAGGGCATGTATGTATCTTCTGCACCTCTAACCCTAGAGTGCAGACAACCTTCTTTGCTTCGTACGTACTCTCGGCCAATTCGTTGTCCTTTGGAAGCATATTCTTTATCATTACCAGCAACTTTCCAATCCCTTGTCAGATACACCATTATCTGCCTTCCATTGCAGCAATTCCAGTGTGGTGCCCAGCTTTTTCTTGTCACCTACGCAATTCGGGTACAACAATTTTTTGTGATCCTATAACATGCGCTGCAACTTCTTCTTCTCCAAATCACTTGTGCAGTTTCTCTTTGCATCGGCAATGGCCCGACCTAGATCATCAACGGGCTCATCTAATGCCTATTCTTCAGCTTCTTCCCGCATTGCCGGCTCAGCTTCTTCCCGCATTACCGGCTCAGCTTCTTCCCCCATTGTTGTATCATCATATTCTGGGAACCCATGGCCAGGATAGCTGTCGTCATCCTCTTCTTCTTCATTGTCTTCAATCATAACCCCTCTTTCTCCATGCTTGGTCCAAACATTATAGTGGGGCATGAAACCGGACTCAAACAGGTGGATGTGAATGGTTCTTGACGTAGAGTAATTGTGACCATTCTTACAGCCAGCACATGGACAAGGCATAAAACCATCCGCCCGCTTGTTTGCCTCAGCCGCAAGCAGAAAAGTATGCACGCCATTAATGAACTCGGGAGAGCATCGGTCATCGTACATCCATTGCCGCTCATCATTAATACACAGCACCAAAAACACCAAATTAATACAATACATAAAGTTCATACAACACTTAAATGCAACAAGCAAATAAATCTCTAGCTAAAGCATTTAAATGCAACAACAAATGCGATGAAGATCGCAACTAAGGTAACAATTGATCCAACAACATAATGATACCAAGCCTCACTATCAATGGCATATTTTCTAATCTTTGTAATCTTCAAGTGCATTTTCTCCATCTTGATCTTGTGATCATCGATGACATCGGCAACATGCAACTCCAATTCCATCTTCTCCCCCTCAATTCTTTTCAATTTTTCTTTCAAATACTCGTTTTCTCTTTCAACTAGATTTAACCTCTTGACAATAGGGTCGGTTGGAATTTCCGGTTCACATACCTCCTAGATAAAAATATCTATGTCAACTTGATGGGCATAATTTGTCATAAACACGAAATGCAACAAATAGTTTTAAAAGAGAATATACCACATCCGAATCATAACAAGGATGAGGGCCGACGGGGACGGATATCAAAACCATGGCACTATGTATAACAAACAACGTATGGGTAAGATAATTATACGACTAACTATATATCCAAATCACACAAACATCAATTTTTTATATAAAATTACATGAACAAGAGCCTCACCACAAGGTGGTGCCGGCGACAGGACGGTGCGGGCGATCGATGGTGGTTACGACGGAGATTTAGAAGGCACTAAGTAAACCACACCTACATATGCAAAGTAAGTGTTATTTTGACCTCAATTTGCATATAAATCAAATAGTACCAAATATAATTCCTCCCAAATTACTAAAACCCACAATTAGTCACTATATAAACCAATGCAAGAGCTAATCTAGCAATGAGAGATGAAAGGACAAAGTTGCTAACCTTTGTGATCATTTGAATGGATGGGGGCCTGCAAATCTTGACAAATTTGGGGCAAATTTTGTGATGAACTCAAGATGAAGAAGGATAGAACAGAGGAGAGGGAGAGGGGAAAGGGGGAAGAACATAGTGCTGGTGGACGAAGGGTTTATATAGGATGACCTTTAGTACCGGTTCGTGCCACGAACCGGTACTAAAGGTGTTGGAGGGGCCCCACTCTGACAACATCCTGCCACCACTTTCATTAGTACCGGTTCGTGGCACGAACTGGTGCTAAAGGTTTGCCATGAACTGGTACTAAAGAGCTCCTCCCGCCTAGCTGTTGGAACCGGCACTAATGGACACATTAGTGCCGGTTCTGTTACAAACCGGGACTAATGTGTCTCACATTTGACCCTTTTTCTACTAGTGTTATAATAAGAGTGCAGACGCTCCTCCATCCGGTTCCTAGTACTAGTATAGTACGTACCTTTATGGACTATAGTAGTAGTACTACTCCTAGTAAACTTTGCGCTTGGTTGTTCGGGAAGTCGAACAATAATAGCACTAGTAGTATAGTGTATGCTTCTGGCAATCTGACACCGAATTAACTGTTGCACGTCCACCGCCTGAGCGAGGGAGAGCTTGCATTAGTCAAAAGTTTCTCCTTGTCCTGCGCGCAAGCTTCTCCCGTCCTGCAACCTTCTCCTTGTTCGGCAAGTTGACGGGACACTGCAAAGTAATGCTAGTCCATGCTGGCTCCTCTCCGGTTAATATGGCTTAATTTCAAAGGAGATAAATACACTGTCTGTCACTGTATATTTGTAAAAATATGGTCAGTGGACTTCATAATACGCTCATTTCGCTCAATATATATATTTTCCGGTGTTCATACGGTCACTAGCTCACCCTGACTGAGTATGTGTGTGCATGCACGTGTAGGTTGAGCACTTGAGCGTGACCGTGTGTGTTCCGTTGTGTGCTCGGACATGAATGCATTAGGGTGTCGCACGCGGTTTTACGTCCATGTGTACGTGTGACTGTTGCATACACATAGGGGGAGTACGTGTAGGGGCCACTAAGGAGCAGTCAAATCACACATTAAGTTAGTCGGAAGAAGCAACCATCATTTCACTCTTGAATGACAAGTACGCAATATAAAATGGTTGATATGGAGAGAAAAAAAACCACTATATATACACTAGCAAGAGCCTAAGCTACAAGCCTGCTTGCTTAGGTTGCTCTCTTCACAAGCATAGAACGACGGGCCTGATCCCGCAGCTGGGGGAAGGGAACAATGTTCTGTGTAGACGCGGTCGACATTGGCGAGGGAGAAAACCCACAGTTGGTGCGTCCCAATCGGGGGTCACCGCGGTATGGCCCGATGCCGCGTCCCAACCGCCCTTCTAGCTACAGCCCGACGTCCCAGGTAGTCCATCTTCCTTTTGGAGCCGGCTTGCTCCACTGCCGTAGCTCCATCTCCATGTCGATCTTTCTCTACTTCTACCGGCTTCTACTTGTGATGAGTTTATGTCTCATGAACTAGTGCCAGTACTATTATTCTAATCACACTTCTTCAATATCTTTGCCATTAGGGATGCTCAGGTCGATTTTAGTGGAACTGCACAAAAGCATCGTATGATCCGAGGGTGCCAGCCGTCTTTCCTTCGACAGGTTCTACCTGGCCAGGAAATTAAATCATGATTAGGGTTTAGGGTTTAAGTCGTAGTGACCCCATTAGTAGTTTTTCTATCGTAAACGCTCTCACAACTTTTTTCTTTAGTTGTGAAGTAAATATTGGCTATGATCTGTGAATCATTGAGATGCATCAGCTTGCGTGTTAGTTTTCCTTTGTATTTGATGGAATGTTCTAACGGGGCAACCTTGGAATAGGAATGAAAATGGAGTGGAAAAGTTTCCGTTTTTCCGGAGAAAAAATGCAAACGGAGAGAAACCAACGTTTAAATCACGTCTGTCGTGTTCGTGTCTCACCATCCTCCACGGCTCGACCCCACACGGTCGCTCGGCATGCCACTCACCACAAAACCGAGTAGTATACCATAACTTTCCTGCCTCCTTGTCGATGGATCGCGCCATGGAGTACTAGCACTACTGGAAGAGATTGACGAGTAGGGGGAGGATAGCTAGCTGTAGCACGGACACCCAAGAACTTTTTACATGCATGTTGTAGCCGGCTATTGCGAGCTTTGAACACGGAGCAGCCGCGTGCACCCGGAAGCGGCGCGGGTAACGCTCTCTCGGCCGGCGCGCCGCTTCAATGCCTGCTCCAGTGAGAGGTCGCATCCGCTCTGGCAGGGCATGAATGCGGCACTGACCGTTTCGGGCGGGAAGCACGTGCGGGTGATGAAGAGGATTCGGGTTGGTCAGGACCGGCCGTGGCAGCAGTCCGAACGTGCGCAAACAAGAGATGATGTACGTTAATATTGCTGTGTGTATAATTAACAACGTAAATAATGTGCCAGTTGGACAAATATGATTGGAGATGGAGATGGAAATGGAATTCTACGTAAACACGGATATGCATGGCTATGTCTATGTGTGTGTGCGCGACGACTCTCGCGACCTGGAAGCGGGGGCGTGTTTTTGATCGAGTTTTCTTTCTTGGTACGTTAGAAAAACAGTTTGTCTAATTCACATATAGATGTTATTTAAGGATATCACATCTAAGCTCCCACAAGTATATAATGTAGCAATAAGAAACAAAAAAAACTAGGAAAAGACCACAAACAGAGTGGACATCAACTTATATGTGACATAACTATGTCACATCTAGATGTGTCCTAGACAGACCCTTAAAAAATTGTCCGCCAGTTTTCGTTTCTTTTTTCCGGGAACGCGCGTATTCTATTTAAAACTACTGCTATGGAGAGATTTTTTTACTCCATTATAGCCTCTTGTTTGATAGAGTTTCTCGCGTCTCGCTCTCTCACCCTCTCCATATCAAAACAAGATGACAGTGTCCACTCTATCTGTCTCCTCACCGGTGGTCACAGATCCGGCCGAATCCCGTCTGCTGCGGGAGGTGAGGAGGTGCAGCTTTGACGTTGTCGCCGTCGGCGACGGAGGAAGCCGATGCGCACCGTCCTCTCGGAGCCGGCGCTGGCACGGACGAAGATCCTCCGCGCCCTTGTTCGCTGCCGTCGTGTGGGCAGATCCCGCCCGCCCGACTAAACGACATCTCGCCGACCTGAGGTATAACTTCTTGTACTTGTCCAGCTCCCCAGGTCGCTGCGTGTGGGTTTTCTTCTATGCGACTACTCCCCAGCTCCCCATGCATAGTAGCTAGGGTTCGTCGGCTGGTCCAACATCACCTACTAGTACTACTACTACTATTATAGAGGAAATGCCACTCAAAAAGTTGTCTTGATTTATGCCTCGGTTGAGGTATACATGTTGTTTCGACAAAAAGTACATGGTGGTTGTGCGGTCATTGTCCATATGGTGGTAGTACTATCACTGGTAAAATGAAGAAATGCTTTTTTCTCGGGTATCCTGGTTTAGTTCCCATCAAGATAATTATGATGCTTCTGTTTGTTGGTGTACTTTTAATTAATTCTTATTGACAATTGAGATGTCGTTGCTAACCCTTTTTTATATTTTTGGAAATAGCGATGCGTGTCTCCATACCCGTGCATGTCTTCCTCAATTTTAGTGGAACTGCACAAAATTGGATGGCCATTGTTGTTCCACCTCACTATCCTCTGCCACGTGGTTCTTCCTTCCTCGAGCTTGATTACTGAGAAGAAACAGACCACAGTGAGGATTTGTCGAACTTCTTAGGTGCCTCACCCTAACTTGATGCCAAATGGATGATGCATCACCATGATGACCTATCAATGCTCATGGTTGCGTCGGCTGGTGAAGCTGATCGATTTTCGATGAAAAACAAGTTGTCTTCCATCAGTACCTAGTCAAACTTTGTAATACTCCCAAACCATTCCGATGATTGAAATTAAATTTCTTTATTTGTACACACTCTCACACATTTCCGATAATTTGGCGCATGTGTGGTTGTTCATAGTGTACCACAGGTGAAGGATAGGAAGTGCGACCAGGACGCTTGGGCGTGGATCGTTAGTTCATCGGAAGTAGTACTAGTTTTCTTCACTGTACATTAAATAAAGAGTTTTGTTTCGTACTTACATAATTTAAAATGATTGTTATGGAGAGAATAAGAAAACCACTCCACTATATATTAGTCGTATACACGAGAGTACTATATGGACGCAGCTTCATTGACTTAGTGCACCTGCCTTTGGATTTATGAAAGGTGGGCCCAAAATGTGGCTGGCTCACCTGTCATACAGCTAAAAGCAGGTGCAGTGAAGGCACCAGAGCCCAGTCCGTACTACAGTAGTATATATAAGCGGGAGCCTCAGTGCTTGTTCGCTAGGGTTTGCACTCTCCACACACTGGCCGCACTACATATATGTTACACGCTGGAGGCTCCGCGTTCATTTGCTAGAGTTTGCTATATTCACAGTCTCTCACCCTCTCTTCACCAGATCTAAACAAGACTGCATTGGCCTCTTGTCTCTCTCTCCCCCCTCACAGCTGGTGAAGGAGGCATTTGTATCCCGTTGCACCGGGAAGGGGAGGAGGTGCATCGTTCACTCTATCGCCTTCGGCGAGGGAGGCAATCCACTGCCGGCTGCGCTGTTCTCTTTCACCCAGTGCCTGTGCGGGAGGGCCACCGACCCCTTCTTCCTTGCTGTCGTACGTAGTGTGGGCAGATGCGACCTCCCGCCGCACGCCTTGCCACATCCCGACGACCCTAAGGTACAAGTTTTTTGAAACCGTCGTTGCTCTAGCTGGATGTGGATCTTTTTCAATCTGTAGTCGAATCTAGGTCTTGGTTCAAAGAGGAAAGAAGGGTGCAGTGGGCTCGAGCAAGAATCTAGGATGTGGTTCAATGAGGAAAGCAGGGGCGGAAAGTAGTATAGACTGGCTATCCAGCCGCTTTGTAGGTCGAAAAGGGAAAATGGGGTAACCCAGTACACACATCTGTAAGGAACCAATCTCTTTCTTGAAAAGGGAAACAAACTGGGGGTCGGGTAGTTTGTGCATGACTAGATTTGCTACCCTCACATAGGAAGAAGGTTCAAAGAGAACAAATATGGGACCAGCGCATATATGCTGCTTGGCTACATACTCTGCATCACCCATTTATACGTGTGGACGCACATGGTGCTGGCATGTCGCATGCAGCTATTTTTCTATTGTTAATCTAACAATGCCGCCGGAAAATTGAAATAATGCCACTATTAAAAGTAAATTACATTTTTTAACGAATGTTGTTTCAAGAGAATGTCTCTGTTAATATGAATCAATGCAACCGTTTTAGAAATGCTACTATCCTACTTTGTTTTCCATCCAAGATAAGTTAGATGCTTCTTTCTGTCACCGTTTGTTTCATCCTCCTTTATCGGCAAGTAATTGTTTCCTTTTTGCCTCTGTTAAAACAGGGGTATCGATTCAACTTGTTGCTACTACGGCATTTTGCTTCGCTACTCGAAATACTTATGTTTTAAGAGTGTTTTGTGCAGTTCAACTTGAATGTCGCAGCGGTGACTTTGCTTAATTTTTGTGGAACTGCACAAAAGGAGATCGAGATTTGTTTCCAGTCTTCATGGCGAGTTGTTTCAAATCTTGGTCTCAACCACATGATGTGCAGTGTGCTTTGAGATGTTGTGCTTGTTTTGGTACTGTTTTTTCCCATCAAGTAGTGAATAAAAATGGGACCAACCCAGACATGATGCTTGTTGCTTTGTTACAACAAATTCAGCATCACCCCCTTTATAAGCCAGTAGTTGATGCCACTCTCAGAATTAACTACTGATCTGTTTTAAGAGAATTTCTCTGTTAATATGAATCAATGCAACCATTTTAGAAATGCTACTGTCCTGTACTTTGTTTTCCATCAAGATAAGGTAGATGCTTCTTTTTGTGGCCGCATGTTTCATCCTCCTTTATTGGCCAGTAATTTTTTCTTTTTTGCCTCTTAAAACAGGGATATCTATTCAACTTGTTGCTATAGAAAACTTAAATGTCACACCGGCAACTTTACTTGATTTCAGTGCAACTGCACAAAACTTGATTGGATTTCCTATTCGTGTTGGTAGATTCATATTTTATCTTGGTCGTCTCATGAAAGGTCAGTACAGGCCTTCATCCACATGATTGTGCAGTGTGCTTTGAGATGTTGTGCTACTTGTATTGGTACTGTTTTAAATAAATGATGAATTGAAGCTATTGTATTGCTGTCTTTTCCCATTAAGTAGTGAACAAAAATGGGACCAACCCAGACATGATGCTTGTTGATGTCTACTACACAACCTTCTTCTTGTAGACGTTGTTGGGCCTGCAAGTGCACAGGTTTGTAGGACAGTAGCAAATTTCCCTCAAGTAGATGACCTAAGGTTTATCAATCCGTGGGAGGCGTAGGATAAAGATGGTCTCTCTCAAGCAACCCTGCAACCAAATAACAAAGAGTCTCTTGTGTCCCCAACACACCCAATACAATGGTAAAGTGTATAGGTGCACTAGTTCGGCGAAGAGATGGTGATACAAGTGCAATATGGATGGTAGATATAGGTTTTTGTAAACTGAAAATATAAAAACAGCAATGTAGCAAGCGGTAAAAGTGAGCGTAAACGGTATTGCAATGATAGGAAACAAGGCCTAGGGTTCATACTTTCACTAGTGCAAGTTCTCTCAACAATAGTAACATAATTGTATCATATAACTATCCCTCAACATGCAACAAAGAGTCACTACAAAGACACTAATAGCGGAGAACAAACGAAGAGATTATGGTAGGGTACGAAACCACCTCAAAGTTATTCTTTCCAATCAATCCGTTGGGCTATTCCTATAAGTGTCACAAACAGCCCTAGAGTTCGTACTAGAATAACACCTTAAGACACACATCACCTAGATACTCCAATGTCACCTCAAGTATCCGTGGTTATGATTATACGATATGCCTCACACAATCTCAGATTCATCTATTCAATCCAACACAAAGTACTTCAAAGAGTGCCCAAAGTTTCTACTGGAGAATCACGACGAAAACGTGTGCCAACCCCTATGCATAGGTTCATGGGCGGAACCCGCAGGTTGATCACCAAAACATACATCAAGTGGCACGTGATATCCCATTGTCACCACAGATACGCACGGCAAGACATACATCAAGTGTTCTCAAATCTTTAAAGACTCAATCCGATAAGATTACTTCAAGGGGAAAACTCAATCCATTACAAGAGAGAAGAGGGGGAGAAGAAACATAAGATCCAACTATAATAGCAAAGCTCGCGATACATCAAGATCGTGCCAAATCAAGAACACGAGAGAGAGAGAGAGAGAGATCAAACACATAGCTACTGGTACATACCCTCAGCCCCGAGGGTGAACTACTCCCTCCTCGTCATGGAGAGTGCCAGGATGATGAAGATGGCCACCGGTGAGGGTTCCCCCCTCCGGCAGGGTGCCGGAACAGGGTCCCGAGAGGATTTTGGTGGCTACAAAGGCTTGCGGCGGCGGAACTCCCGATCTAATCTCTGTTCTAGAAGTTTTAGGGTACATGGATATATCTGGGAGCCAGAAGTACACCGGGGAGCCACGGGGGCCCCACAAGGTAGGGGGCACACCACCACCCTCGTGGGCAGCTCCCGTATCTTCTGACGTGCTCTCCAAGTTCCCTGGGTCTTATCCGGTGAGAAAATCACGTTCCAAAAAGGATTTTTCTGTTTGGACTCCGTTTGATATTCCTTTTCCTCGAAACACTGAAATAGGCATAAAACAACAAATCTGGGCTGTACCTCCGGTTAATAAGTTAGTCCCAAAAATAATATAAAAGTGGATAATAAAGCCCAATATTGCCTAAAACAGTAGATAATATAGCATGGAGCAATCAAAAATTATAGATATGTTTTTTTTTGAATATTTACTGTAGGGTAAAAACCCCACAGCCCTTTATTGCAGTCACCCAAAAAAAACAAACTGTACAGAAAGGGAAGAAAAGATTACAAACCTAAACTAAAGGGAAGAAGAACTTACAATTACATAAGGGAGTTGACCCAATCTACAAGCCTAGACTTATAGCTATCCTTAAACCTATGTGACAGGAGTAGAATATCATGTACAAAACTGCCCCTCCAGGCAGCAAAAGTAGCCTGGACGCCCCTGAAAGTTCTCCCATTTCTTAGAATCCAGATATTCCAAGCAGCTGTGAGCATAAAATTATAGATATCTTGGAGACATATCACTTGTTGCTTTGTTACAACAAATTCAGCACCACCCCCTTTATAAGCAAGTAATTGATGCCACTCTCAGAATTAACTACCGAATCTTATTTCAAAACTACAACACTTGTTAGGGATTGGCGGGATTACCATTTTTGTGGCCGCATGTTTCATCCTCCTTTATTAGCCAGTAATTGATTCCTTTTTTTGCCTCTGTTTAAACAGGGATATCTATTCAACTTGTTGCTATTGCGACATTTTGCTTCGCTACGCAAAACACTTTGCTTGATTTCAGTGCAACTGCACAAAACGAGATTGGCTTTCCTATTCGTGTTGGCAGATTCGTATTTTATCGTTGTTGGTCTCATGAAAGGTCAGTATAGGCCTTCATGCACATGATTGTGCAGTGTGCTTTGAGATGTTGTGCTACTTGTATTGGTACTGTTCTAAATAAATGTTGAATTGAGGCTATTGTATTGCTGTCTTTTCCCATTAAGTAATGAACAAAAATGGGACCAACCCAGACATGATGCTTGTTGCTTTGTTACAACAAATTCAGCATCACCCCCTTTATAAGCCAGTAATTGATGCCACTCTCAGAATGAACTACTGAATCTTATTTCAAAACTGCAACACTTGTTAGGATTGGCGGGATTACCATTTTTGTGGCCGCATGTTTCATCCTCCTTTATTAGCCAGTAATTGATTCCTTTTTTGCCTCTGTTTATATAGGGATATCTATTCAACTTGTTGCTATTGCGACATTTTGCTTCGCAACGCGTAACACTTTGCTTGATTTTAGTGCAACTGCACAAAACAAGATTGGATTTCTTATTTGTGTTGGCATATTCGTATTTTATCTTGTTCGTCTCATGAAAGGTCAGTACAGGCCTTCATCCACATGATTGTGCAGTGTGCTTTGAGATGTTGTGCTACTTGTATTGGTACTGTTTTAAATAAATGTTGAATTGAAGCTATTGTATTGCTGTCTTTTCCCATTAAGTAGTGAACAAAAATGGAACCAACCCAGACATGATGCTTGTTGCTTTGTTACAACAAACTCTGCATCACCCCCTTTATAAGTAGATGGAAGCACATACTGTTGTTGCGCCCACTCTACCCTGGAACTGTTTATGCTTGTCGTTAATCTAATGCCGCTGGTAAAATTAAGCAATGCCACTCTCACAATTAATTAACTACTGAATCTTAGTTCAAAACTGCAGCACTTGTTAGGGATTGGCGGGATTACCATTTTTGTGGCCGCATGTTTCATCCTCCTTTATTGGCCAGTAATTGATTCCTTTTTACCTCTGTTAAAACAGGGATATCTATTCAACTTGTTGCTATTGCGACATTTTGCTTCGCTTAATTTTGGTGGAACTGCACAAAATGAGGCTGGATTTCCATATATGTGTTGAGATCTCTTTTAGATCCATCTCAGGCGTAGTTTCAAATCTTGGTCTTGAAAGGTCAGTACCTACTTTCCTCAGAATTAACTACTGAACCTTAGTTCAAAACTGCAACACTTGTTAGGGATCGGCGGGAGTACCATTTCTGTTAGGGATCGGCCGGAGTACATGTTTAAGAAATGTATTGTTCAGCTAATGTCTCTATTATTATATATCAGTTACAGTGTTTTACAAATGGTACTGTCCTGCTTTGTAGTTCTTCCTACATGTTTAACCAAGGTATTATTAAGATAATGTCTCTGTTAAAATGAATCGGTCGCATTGTTTTAGGAATGATACTTTTCTGCTTTTTTGTTCTTTATACATCTTGAAACAAGGCATTGTTAAGATAATGTCTCAGTTAATATGAATGAATCACACTGATGGAGAATTGCTACTCTCCTGCTTTGTTTCCCATTAAGATAAGGTAGATCAGTAGATGTTTTTCTTCTGGGACTACAAGTCATCAACCGTTATTTCTCAGTAATTGTTTCCCTTATACCTTTTGTTGCTTACAGGGATATCAAAATTAAAGCTCGGTTTTATTCCAACTTCGATTTTAGTTCAACTGCACAAAAGGAGCCAATGTGTCCAAGGAAAACTGCTGCATTACTGGTGAGGGAGTCCTTGATAAGGGGGTATCCGGACAGCCGGACTATAACCTTTGGCCGGACTGTTGGACTATTAAGATACAAGACTGAAGACTTCGTCGCATATCCGGATGGACTCTCCTTGCCGTGGAAGGCAAGCTTGGCAATACGGATATGTAGATCTCCTTCCTTGTAACCGACTCTGTGTAACCCTAGCCCCCTCCAGTGTCTATATAAACCGGAGGGTTTAGTCCGTAGGACACAATAACAACAATCATACCACAGGCTAGCTTGTAGTGTTTAGCCTCTCTGATCTCGTGGTAGATCTACTCTTGTACTACCCATATCATCAATATTAATCAAGCAGGAGTAGGGTTTTACCTCCATCGAGAGGGCCCGAACCTGGGTAAAAATATCGTGTCCCTTGTCTACTGTTACCATCCGCCTAGACGCATAGTTCGTGACCCCCTACCCGAGATCCGCCGGTTTTGACACCGACATTGGTGCTTTCATTGAGAGTTCCTCTGTGTCGTCATCATCAGGCTTGATGGCTCCTTCGATCATCGTTAGCGATGCGGTCCAGGGTGAGAATTCTCTCCCCAGACAAGATCTTCGTATTCAGCGGCTTTGCACTACGGGCCAATTCGCTTGGCCATCTGGGGCAGATTGAAAGCTACGCCCCTGGCCATCAGGTCAGGTTTGGAAGTTTAAACTGCACGGCCGACATCTGCGGAGACTTGATCTTCGACGGATTCGAGCCCTTGCCATGTGCGCCGCACTGTCACGATGGGCATGATCTAGCTCTGCCGCCGGACAATGTTCAGGAGATCACACCTGCAACCACTCTGACCTTCAATTCGGAGCCAACTGTGCCATCCATGGACGGGTGGTTGGACCCCGCCATGAAGGACGCAGACTCAACGGCGGTCGAGCTGAACACAAGCCTTCCCCTTCGCAAGGCCCGTGACTCCGCGCTGCCGGACTCCCCTTCGGACTCCGAGCCACCCGCGCCCCTGCCAATCGAATCCGATTGGGCGCCGATCATGGAGTTCACCGCCACGGATATCTTCCAGCACTCGCCCTTCGGCGACATACTGAATTCACTAAGGTCTCTCTCTTTGTTAGGAGAGTCCTGGCCGGATTACGACCGGCAGGATTGGGATGCGGACGATGAAGAAATTCAACGCCCACCCACCACCCACTTTATAGCCACTATCGATGACTTGACCGACATGCTCGACTTCGACTCCGAAGACATCGACGATATGGATGACGATGTAGGAGACGAACAGGAACCAGCACTTACAGGGCACTGGACAGCCGCGTCATTGCACGATGTATACATGGTGGACACACCCAAAGGGAACGGCAACGAGGAACGAGAGGATGCAGCGAAGGATCGTTCCCTCGAAAAGCAGTCAAAGAGGCGGCGTAAGCACCGCCCCAAACCCCGCATCGACAAAAACAGTGGTCATACAGGCCTAGCCACAGAGCAGGGCGAGCCGGCGGACGACAAACAAGGCAACTTGGATAATCAAGCCGAACAACCCGTCCCCGGCGAAGATAACAGTCTGGATGACCTCACATCGGACAAATTCCTGGAGCAGAAGAACCTCCATAAAAGGCTCATCGCCACTTCGCGTAGCCTAAAAAAGCAGAAGCGGAAGCTCAAAACTGCGAAAGATGCACTAAGAATCAGATGGAGCAAAGTACTCAACACCGCAGACAAATATGGCGGCAGTAGCCACACAAAGAGCTACCCGAAGCGAAAGCTACTGCCCGAATTTGATGAGGAGGCCTTAGAGCCCCCGCAATCAAAAAAAAAAGCAGCCATCCGGTCGGATAGACGACCTCACGGCCAACATAGAGTGGCAGACGACGCCGCACACAAGCCAGCACGTGATCCACACGAGGGCCCGCATCAAAAAGATGGTCCAACCAGATCTATCTACGGGCCAAGAAAGCACGCCCTAGCAAGCAATGCAACACAACAAATATCCGAACACCACGGCACACCCAAATACAGGGGTGCCGCGCACCCCCTATGTTTCACTGATGAGGTGCTGGACCATGAATTTCCAGCGGGATTCAAACCCGTAAACATAGAGGCATATGACGGAACGACAGACCCAGGGGTCTGGATTGAGGATTATATCCTCCATATCCACATGGCTCGAGGAGATGATCTCCACGCCATCAAATACCTACCCCTCAAGCTCAAAGGGCCAGCCAGGCATTGGCTCAAAAGCCTCCCCTAAAACACTATTGGAAGTTGGAAAGAGCTCGAGGACGCCTTTCGGGCAAATTTTCATGGGACCTATGTCCAACAACCGGATGCTGACGATTTAAGTCATATAACTCAACAGCCCGGAGAGTCGGCCCGAAAACTCCGGAACAGGTTTCTTACTAGAAAGAACCAAATAGTCGACTGTCCGGACACCGAAGCCTTAGTAGCTTTTAAACATAGCGTTTGAGACGAATGGCTCGCCAGGCACCTCGGCCAGGAAAAGCCAAGAACAA
Organism: Triticum dicoccoides; assembly: GCF_002162155.2. NCBI lineage: Eukaryota > Viridiplantae > Streptophyta > Magnoliopsida > Poales > Poaceae > Triticum > Triticum dicoccoides. Next base: position 5,070,700 of record NC_041384.1, on the reverse strand, counting down.
TGGCCGCATTAACAAGCCTCATGACCCGCTTTTGCGCAAGCGAGGACAGCTGGTTGGCAAGATCCAGCACCAGTGACCCAAGTACATCCGAAGTCAGGGATGGAAACGGGAAACCATGACGCAGCAAAGACCAGCGCCGGAATAAGGAAAACAGCCCGAAGAGCACGACAGTTAACGCCGGATTCAAAATCTCTCGGCGGGGTCAGCAAAAGCTGCCTCTCAAAGACAACAGAGACGAGCTATCCAGTCTTAATAAAATTCTGGACAAGATATGTCAAATCCACAGTACCCTTGATAAACCTTCAAATCACACCCATAGAGAATGTTGGGTATTCAAACAATCCGGCAAACTCAACGCCGAACACAAGGGGCTGGATACACCAAGTGAAGACGATGACGAACCCTGCAAGCAAAGCACTGGGGGACAGAAGAAATTCCCATCAGAAGTAAAAACAGTAAACGTGCTACACGTGACAAAGGGGAGAAGCAAGGTGGCGCCCATAGATATATGTGCCCTAGAGCCTATCACAACGGAGTCCCACCATTGGTCATCCAAACCGATCACCTTCGACAATCGGGATTACTCTGGAAGTATCCGGCACGCAGGATGGGCTGCCCTGGTGTTAGACCCGATAATTGACGGATACTACTTCACACAAGTCCTGATGGACGGCGGCAGTAGTGTCAACCTGATATATCCGGACACGGTCCGCAAAATGGGGGTAGAACCAACTAAAATTAGCCATAGCAATATTTCCTTTAAAGGAGTAACACCAGGCGGAGGGACTCGTTGTTCGGGCTCCCTCCTACTAGAAGTCATATTCGGCTCTCCCAATAACTTCCGTAGCGAAAAGCTAACATTCTACATCGCTCTGTTTAAAAGTGTCTATCAAGCACTACTGGGACGCGACGCTTTTGCCCGCGTTAACGCAATACCGCACTATGCATCTCTTACACTTAAGATGCCCGGTCCACAAGGCATCATTTCAGTAAAGAGAAACATTGAGCACTCCTTGCGCACGGAAGACTGTGTGGCTGCTTTGACAGCCACACACTAAACTGCCTCACCAACCTGAGCACCTAATAGGTCGTTGAGGGAGTCCTGGATTAGGGGGTGTTCGGGTAGCCGGACTATACCTTTAGCCGGACTCCTGGACTATGAAGATACAAGATTGAAGACTTCGTCCCGTGTCCGGATGGGACTTTCCTTGGTGTGGAAGGCAAGCTTGGCGATGCGGATATTCAAGATCTCCTACCATTGTAACCGACTCTATGTAACCCTAACCCTATCTGGTGTCTATATAAACCGAAGGGTTGTAGTCCGTAGGCAATCAACCCCATACGCAACAATCATACCATAGGCTAGCTTCTAGGGTTCAGCCTCCTTGATCTCGTGGTAGATCTACTCTTGTACTACCCATATCATCAATATTAATCAAGCAGGAGTAGGGTATTACCTCCATCGAGAGGGCCCGAACCTGGGTAAAAAACATCGTGTCCCTTGTCTCCTGTTACCATCCGGCCTAGACGCACAGTTCGGGACCCCCTACCCGAGATCCGCCGGTTTTGACACCGACATTGGTGCTTTCATTGAGAGTTCCTCTGTGTCGTCGCCTTTAGGCCCGATGGCTCCTTTGATCATCAACAATGATACGGTCCAGGGTGAGACATTTCTCCCCGGACAGATCTTCGTCTTTGGCGGCTTCGCTCTGCGGGCCAATTCGCTCGGCCACCTTGAGCAGATCGAAAGCTACGCCCTTGGCCATCAGGTCAGGTTTGGAAGCCTAAACTACACGACTGACATCCACGGGGACTTGATCTTCGACGGATTCAAGCCACAGCCAAGCGCGCCGCACTGTCTCGATGGGCATGATATAGCTCTGCCGCTGAACAGCGCCTTGGAGGCCGCATACGCATCGGTTTCGACCATTGATTCGGAGCCTACTGCGCCGATCGAGGATCAGCGGTTGGACGCTACCTCAGGGGCTGTGATCTCAGAGGCAATCGAGCCGAACTCCGGCCCCGCACTCCGCATGGCCGATGACTCCGAGGATCCGGATTCCTCTCCGAACTCCGAGCCCCACGCGCCCCTGCCGATCGAATCCGATTGGGCGCCCATAATGGAGTTCACCGCCGCAGACATCTTTCAGCGTTCGCCTTTTGGAGAGCCCTGGCCGGACTACGGTTAGCGAGGGTGGGATACGGACGATGAGGAAATTCAAAGCCCACCCACCACCAACTTTGTAGCCATTGTCGACGATCTAACCGACATGCTTGACTTCAGCTCCGAAGACATCAACGGCATGGACGACGATGTAGGAGACGAACAGGAACCAGCACCTGTAGGGCGCTGGAAGGCCACCTCGATCTCATCATATGACATATATATGGTGGACACTCCAAAAGATGGAGATGGCGATGGAACAGTGGGGGATGACGCCCCCAAGAAACAGCCAAAGCGCCGGCGTCAGCGGCGCCGCTCTAAATCCCGCCAAAGCAAAGACGGTGATTCCGGCACGGGAGATAATACTACCCCGGATAGCACCGAAGAAAACCCTCCTCAGCAAGATTCGGCACAGGAAGATGGAGAAGCCAGCCCTCATGAGAGAGCGGCAGACCAAGAGGTCAAGGATGATAACTATACACCTCCCTCCGAAGACGAGGCAAGCCTCGATGACCATGAATTCGTCATACCATCAGACCCCGCCGAACAAGAGCGTTTTAAACACAGGCTTTTAGCCATAGCAAGCAGCCTGAAGAAAAAGCAGCAACAGCATAGAGCTGCCCAAGATTTGCTAGCTGACAGATGGACTGAAGTCCCTGCGGCTGAAGAGCATGAACTCAAACGCCCCTCCAAGAGTTACCCGAAGCGCAGGCCGCTACCCCGATAAGAGGAAGAAGCACCTACATCACCAGCGCATGACATGGTAGACCGGCCACCTCGCGGCCGCGACAGAGAGGCCTCTCGGCCCTCCACCCAAGCCATGCCCCAACGCCGCTCAACTAAGGCACGGGAAAATGCGCCCGACCTGCGAGACATACTGGAGGATAAGGCAAGACAAACAAGATCGATCTACGGATCACGTAGGCGCCCTACAGCATGTGACAATGATCTTCACGCCGGATACAACAAGTCCGGCCGGGCCGAACACAACAGACATAGCTCTTCCGAGCTGCGTTGTGATATAGCCCAGTACAGAGGCGCCGCACACCCGCTATGCTTCACGAATGAAGTAATGGATCATAAAATCCCAGAGGGTTTCAAACCCGTAAACATCGAATCATACGATGGCACAATAGATCCAGCGGTATGGATCGAGGATTATCTCCTTCACATCCACATGGCACGCGGAGATGATCTACACGCCATCAAATACCTCCCGCTCAAACTTAAAGGACCGGCCCGCCATTGGCTTGACAGCTTGCCAGCAGACTCAATTGGTTCTTGGGAGGACCTGGAAGCCGCATTCCTTGACAACTTCCAGGGCACTTACATGCGACCGCCGGATGCCGACGACTTAAGCCACATAATTCAGCAGCCAGAGGAATCGGCCAGACAATTCTCGACACGGTTCCTAACAAAGAAAAACCAGATAGTCGACTGTCCGGACGCAGAGGCCCTAGCACCCTTCAAGAACAACATCCGCGACGAGTGGCTTGCCCGGCACCTGGGACAGGAAAAGCCGAAATCCATGGCAGCCCTCACGACACTCATGACCCGCTTTTGCGCGGGAGAAGACAGCTGGCTAGCTCGCAGTAACAACTTAACAAAGAACCCTGGTAATTCGGATACCAAGGACAAAAGTGGCAGGAAACGTCGGAATAAGCAAAAACGTCGCGTTAATAGCGACAGCAATGAAGACACGGCAGTCAATGCCGGATTCAAAGGCTATAAATCCGGTCAGCGGAAAAAGCCATTCAAAAAGAATACTCAGGGCCGGTCCAGTTTGGACCGAATACTCGATCGCTTGTGCCAGATACATGGCACCCCCAAAAGGCCAGCCAATCAAACTAACATGGATTGTTGGGTGTTCAAGCAGGCAGGCAAGTTAAGGGCCGAAAACAGAGACAAGGGGCTGCACAGCGACGACGAGGAGCCCAAGCCGCCGAACAACAATGGACAGAAGGGCTTTCCCCCACAAGTGCGGATGGTGAACATGATATACGCAACCCACATTCCCACGTGGGAGCGGAAGCGTGCGCTACGAGACGTATACGCGATGGAGCCAGTCGCCCCAAAGTTCAACCCATGGTCCTCCTGCCTGATCACTTTTGATCGAAGGGACCATCCCACTAGCATCCGTCATGGCGGCTTTGCCACATTGGTTCTCGACCCAATCATCGATGGATTTCATCTCACAAGAGTCCTCATGGACGGCGGCAGTAGCCTGAACCTGCTTTATCAGGATACAGTGCGGAAGATGGGCATAGATCCCTCAAGGATTAAGCCCACAAGAACGACCTTTAAAGGCGTTATACTAGGTGTAGAAGCCAACTGTACAGGCTCAGTAACACTTGACGTGGTCTTCGGATCCCCGGACAATTTCCGAAGCGAAGAGTTAATCTTCGATATAGTCCCGTTTCGCAGTGGCTATCACGCCCTGCTCGGACGAACCGCATTCGCAAAGTTCAATGTGGTGCCCCACTACGCATATCTCAAGCTCAAGATGCTAGGACCTCGAGGAGTAATTACGGTCAACGGAAACACCGAACGCTCCCTCCGTACGGAGGAGCATACGGCGGCTCTCGCAGCGGAGGTACAAAGTAGCCTTCTCAGGCAATTCTCCAGTCCGGCCATTAAAAAACCAGACACTGCCAAGCGCGCCCGGAGTAACCCACAGCAGGACCACCTGGCACACTCTGAGCAAGCGTAGCAATGCGGCCCCAACCCCAGCTTTCTCAACATAGCGAAACCAGTACCTCGCGTACATAACTACGCCCTTGAAATACAATGGGCACAGGGGAAGTGGCACAATAACGGCACGCCCAAAATATGGCTTAAAACATACTAGGGGCTGCCGGATTCTTTTTTTAATTTTTTCTTACTTTCAGGACTCCATACTTCGGACGACCTGTTCGGCAATTCGACTGCCGCACAAAACATGCAAGATCCAGGGAGGTAGACAAGCCATGCCGCATTATGGAACCCCCAGGTGGTCTCTATTACGAGCAGTATACCTGTTTTGAATACATTTCCGCGGCCTGCCCCTGGCTAGGACATGTTAAATAGTCCAATATCTTTACCTTATAAATACCACTTGTATCGTTCTGCTCTGACAGCAACCTTTATATAAACAATGCATAGCTTTTGTCTATTTTCTGCATTACTCTCTTTTATATATGGTCATTAATGACATGTTGCACCCGTACACTGTGGTACGACATGTATGCCAGGGGCTTCAGTACCCTTTAATATGGTGTGAGAAGTCCGTACACTTTCACAAGTGCGGCACCCCGAACTTATAGCACTATATGCATCGGCTCCAAATCATGATTTGGGTCAATAGTTGGGTTTGCCCGGCTCCTATGTTTTGGTGCCTTACGTTCCGCTATATCGGCTAAGGTAGCACTAGGAGAACCACTTCGATTGTGCCCCAGTTGAGCTGGGTTAAGCACCTCAGTGGAGAAAGCTAAAACTGACTGTCATGATGAGGCGAGAGACCGGTCGCTGTTCGAGAGGTTTTTCGAGTCCCTAAAGACTTCTTCCGCTTTGAGCGAGGAGCCGGATTTGTCCGGCCAAGGCGTGGATACCACCCCGAACTCGGTCTTCCGAACTAGGGGCTTCACCGAAATTTAAATTATAAAGTTCTATGGCTAAGTGAGAGTGTTCAAGCATTATAGTCCGATTGCCTGGTTCGTTGTGCTGAGCGCCTCCCTCGAAGGACCCAACTATGGGGAAAAGAGCGCTCAAGTTTATCCCAAATACCCCAGCACTAGTGGCATGGGGGCAGAAGCCGACGACTGGCCATCTCTCAATTTTTTGATAAATGGCCGCACAGAAAATAATATTTTAAATTCAATAAGCATTGCTTAAGCGCCCATGAACAAGTTTTCAGCGCACAGGATAAAAACGAGCGAGTTTATTCAAAAATTATATCCTTGGTACATTCATCCGCCACAAGGCGGGCACCCGCAAGAACATCCTTGTAATAGTTCTCGGGCTTGCGATGCTCCTTCCCCGGCGGCGGCCCGTCCTTCACAAGCTTCTCACCGTCCAGCTTACCCCAGTGCACCTTTGCACGGGCAAGGGCCCGACGGGCACCTTCAATGCAGACGGAGCGCTTGATGACCTTGAGCCTTGGACAGGCCTCCACTAGCCGCCGCACCAGGCCGAAGTAGCTCCCAGGCAGCGCCTCTCCGGGCCACAGCCGAACTATGAAGCCCTTCATGGCCTGTTCGGCCGCCTTGTGGAGCTCGACCAGCTGTTTCAGCTGGTCGCTCAAGGGCACTGGGTGTCCGGCCTCAGCATACTGAGACCAGAACACCTTCTCCGTCGAGCTGCCCTCTTCAACTCGGTAGAATGCGGCAGTGTCAGATACGCTGCGGGGAAGATCTGCGAATGCCCCTGGAGAGCTCCGGATTCGGGTAAGTAACAAGTAGTTTACTTTTATATATCTGCTTTGCATAAAGAATGCCTTACCCGCTGCTATCTTCTTCATATCCTCCAACTCTTGGAGGGCCTTTTGGGCTTCGGCCTTGGCAAACTTGGCAGTCTCAAGGGCCGCTGCGAGCTTGGACGCTTGGGTCTTTGAATCAAGCTCCAAACTCTCATGTTTTTTCATGAGATCCTGAAGCTCTTGCTGCACCTCGCCGACCTGAGCCCCAAGTTTCTCTCTCTCGGTGCGCTCCGTGGCTGTTTTCTTTTCGGCCTCGGACAACGCCTGCTTGAGGATCGCCACCTCAGTCGTGGCCCCTATAATAAGCAGTGCAATCCTGTTATTTTTTGCAATCACGCCTCTCTATAGGCATTTTTTCTATAAGGTATCTCTTACCTTCTTTCTCCTCGAGCTGCCGTTTGGCAAGACCGAGCTCTTGCTCGGTCTGCTCGAGGCCCTGCTTCAGGGCACCCACCTCCGCAGTCAGTGTGGCGGTGGCCAGCAGCGAAGCATGCATACGTATATTGACTCCTTTTTAGTTAGACTCCTGCGATATTTAATAGATCCTCTATTCGGCTTTTCTTTCCGAACGCCAAACAGAGAATCAGGGGCTACTCTCTATGCGGTAATATTTTTATATATTTTTACTTACCTCGAAGCCTGTTAGAAGGCTAGCGCAAGCTTCAGTCAGTCCGCTCTCGGCGGACTGAACCTTTTGGATCACCGTACTCATAATAGTACAATGCTCCTCGTCGATGGAGGCGCCGTCAAGCACCTCCTGCAGATTGTCCGGCACCTCTGGTTGGACGGATGCCGCCGGCTCAGAAGGCTTGCTCCTCTTGGAAGGAGTTCGCCAACCGCGGTCCGGAACTGTTGATGATTCCGGCGCGGTGTCCGGCACAAAGCCGGACTTGGAGCCCTGGGGGTCTTGTCCCCTTTACTCCTGGGGTCCAGGAGGTCGCCTTGCGGCTCCTCCAGGACCACCTCCTCCTGCCCCGGAGCTCGTTGCGACGCCAATTCGGCGTCGCCCGCAGTGCGAGGGGAGACAGCGGGCGGAACTGAGTTCACGTCCGATGAATCCAGGGAGCCGCTCAACGACTCGTTGAGTTCGGCCCGGGGCGGGCTGCATAATTATGTTCGACATTAGGGAAAGCTGTGCAACAAAGGAACATCATGAGTTATTCTGATATCCGAACTTACGATTTCGCCGGACGCTTGGCCCTATTTGGCCACTCCTCTTTGCCCTCTTCGGCGTTGGGGGCGTAGTCCGGCGGAGGGGTCTTTCTTTTCCTATACCCCTCGGCCTCCCCCGTTGGGGCGGCCTTCCTCTTCTCTCCTCCCTCCGCTGGGGGGGGGAGTTTTCTTCTTCCCCCTCCTCATTTTCGCGGGAGGAGGGCGTCTCAGACTCGTCAGATGACGAGTCCGACACCACCATGTTGCGGGCACTCTTTCGAGTCCCCGTGGTCTTCTTCTTCTTGGCCTTCTTCTCCGGCACCACATAAGGCGCCGGAACCAGCAGCTTCACTAGTAGAGCTGGGGCTGGGTCTTCGGGCAGCGGAGCTGGACAGTTAATCAGTCCGGATATCGCCCGCCAAGCCTGACAAAGGTAAGGGAGTTTAGATCCCGCGTAGAGTCAAACTATGAAAAAACTTAACATCCTGTAAAAGGTGAAAATAGCTTACCTCGCTAGCGTGACGCTGCGAGCTATATCTGCGGTCCTCGGAAGCGGATGCGGGAGCCTCGGCACCTTTGATTAGCGCCTTCCAGACGTCTTCATATGTCGTGCCAAAGAGCTTGTTAAGGGTTCGATGCTGTGCCGGGTCGAACTCCCACAAAGTAAAGTCCCGTTGTTGACACGGGAGGATTCAGCGAACGAGCATGACCTGGACTACATTTACGAGCCTGATTGGCTTGTTTACCAGGGACTGGATGCATGTCTTCTGTCCGGTCACCTCTTCCTCGTTACCCCATGATAGGCCCGTGTCTTTCCAGGACATGAGCCACCTGGGGGGTCCGGATCGGAACTCGGGGGCTGCGATCAATTTCGGATCGCGTGGCTCGGTGATGTAAAATCACCCGGCTTGCCACCCCTTTAGGGTCTCTACGAAGGATCCCTCGAACCACAGGACGTTGGCAATCTTGCCCGCCATGGCGCCTCCGCACTCCGCCTGGCTGCCGCGCACCACCTTGGGCTTGATGTTGAAGGTCTTGAGCCAGAGGCCGAAATGGGGGCGGACGCGGAGGAAAGCCTCGCACACGACGATAAACGCCAAGATGTTGAGGATGAAATTCGGGGCCAGATCGTGGAAATCCAGGCCGTAGTAGAACATGAGCCCCCGGATGAATGGGTGAAGTGGAAAACCCAGTCCGCGGAGGATGTGGGGAAGGAATACTACCCTCTCGTGGGGCCTTGGGGTGGGGAGGAGTTGCCCCTTCTCGGGAAGCCGGTGCGCGATGTCTTTGGACAAGTATCCGGCCTTCCTAAGCTTTTTGACGTCGCCCTCCGTGACGGAGGAGACCTTCCACTTACCTCCCGCTCCGGACATTGCTGGAGAAGGTTGAGGTGGGAAGTGCGGGCTTGGGCGCTGGAGCTCGAGTGCGTAGGAGATGGATAGGCAAAGGAGGAAGAAGGCGTAGGTAAAAATGTGGACCCTTGTCCCCTTATATGGGCGGATGCGGTTGTGCATCCCCACCTGCCTAGTAAAACTCGCTTGCCTCCCAAGCGCCGTGATAAGTGGCGCGGTTGGATTACCCACATCCGTATTGATGAGAATCCCGTAAAGGGGGTACACAATCTCTGCTTTCACAAGACGTGCCAAGGAAACCGCCTCGCAAAACATGCTGAGGTGGAAAAGTAAAAACGATTCGAGTAAAGGACTTGGCCGTAGTGTGATGACGCACTGCGGAATACGTCAGCAGATTTGATTTGTGTTAATATTATTCTCTCTATGGCAATATGTGGAAACTTATTTTGTAGAGCCGGACACTACTCTTGGTGTTTACAATCTTCTACGAAGGACATGGAGGAGGAACCCGCCTTGCAATGCCGAAGACAATCTGCGCGCCGGACTCGTCCTCATTGAAGCCTGGTTCAGGGGCTACTGAGGGAGTCCTGGATTAGGGGGTGTTCGGGTAGCCGGACTATACCTTCAGCCGGACTCCTGGACTATGAAGATACAAGATTGAAGACTTCGTCCCGTGTCCGGATGGGACTTTCCTTGGCGTGGAAGGCAAGCTTGGCGATGCGGATATTCAAGATCTCCTACCATTGTAACCGACTCTGTGTAACCCTAACCCTATCCGGTGTCTATATAAACCGGACGGTTGTAGTCCGTAGGCAATCAACCCCATACACAACAATCATACCATAGGCTAGCTTCTAGGGTTTAGCCTCCTTGATCTCGTGGTAGATCTACTCTTGTACTACCCATTTCATCAATATTAATCAAGCAGGAGTAGGGTATTACCTCCATCGAGAGGGCCCGAACCTGGGTAAAAAACATCGTGTCCCTTGTCTCATGTTACCATCCGGCCTGGACACACAGTTCGGGACCCCCTACACGAGATCCGCCGGTTTTGACACCGACAGTCATTAAGACCATGGACACGGCTGGACGAGTCCGGCGTAACTATATAATTGTTAAAGGTTTGATGGTTATACACCCCTATACAAGGGGCTCCTCGCATGTAAACAAGCAGCAATAAAGCTCAATTCTTCCCACCTTGAATCGTACTTTTTTTACTTAGTATAACATACATTTCGCACGACTACTTTTTCAACCAAGTTCCTCTCTTTTACAGACGAACATCGTGCTACACTCATCCAGGATACGGCACAAGGGAGACACAGGCGCAGACATGTAGCAGGGACCCGTTCCAAGGATTCTGTTCAGATTAAGACCATGCGTAAACCTTTTTCACTGTCTCTTGTTGATACACATCCCACGGATTCTCAGTGCAACTGAGAAGGAGGCTGGCGTCTTGGCATGTGGCCACGTCAGAATAATGCATGTACTTGGACACCAGGGGCTTATTACAAAGGGTGCTTTAGCCCGTTTAAAATCACAAAGACCGAATACCTTAGGGAGTGTTCGGCATCGCGAGTTTGGCCTTATATGCATCAGCTCCGAATCATGTCTTTGGTCAAATGTTGGGTTTGCCCGGCTCCTATGTTTTGCTGCCTTATGTTCCGCTCTATCGGCTAAGGCGGCACCAGGAGAACTACTGCGATTGTGCCCCGGTTCAGCCAGGCGAGCACCTTGGTAAAGAAAGCCGAAAACTGACTATCATGATATAGCGTGAGACTGGTCAACCACTCGATGACCTAGCGGAATCTTTGGGATTCCTCCGCCTAAACGAAGGGCCGTTTCCCGGCCAGGCACACACGCGCCCCGAATTCGGGTGAGCGTGGAGCCACCAGGGGCTATATAGTAGCCCCACTGTCAAACTCCTATGGCTAAGTGAAAGTGATAAAGCATTATAGTCCGATTGCCTAGTTTGCTACGCTACCACCTCCTTAATGGACCAAGACGTTATATCAAGTGTGAGAATGCGCCTTCTGCGAACACCCCCACATTATATGCGTGGGGGCAGAAGCCGACGACTGCCATCTTTCAGGTCATATATTCATACGTAAACGGCCGCACAGGAGGTATTATAATTCTTGCAGGCACAAGTATAAAAAGCTTCTACATTTTAGCAAAATATTGTTTTCAATAAGAATACATGTTATTCGAACATAATATCCTTCGAGCATTGCGTCTCTATTGAACGAGCGCCTTCCAGGACTTCTTGAAAGTAGTGCTCGGCAGGTACTCGGCTTTCGTCCGAATCTTGGGCTGCAACGGCGGTAGCCTTCATCTCCACCCAGTATGTCTTGACACGGGCAAGGGCCATCTGCGCACCCTCCACGCATGCCGACCTCTTCATCGCATTGATATATGGCACCGCACCAAGGAACTGCTGCACCAAGCTAAAATAACTGTTCGGCTTTGGCCTTTCCGGCCATAGATAATCCACGACATACCTCATGGAAAGTCGGGATAACCTATTCAACTCGGCCCATTCGGCCAACCGATCAGTCAATGGAAGCGGACGCTCTGGAGAATTGTGACCAGAATAGCTTTTCCACTTCGCGATCCATTTGATCTCGGAAGTGTTCGGTCGCATCAGCAGCACTCGCCGCCAAATCCAGATATGCGTCCGCCGAACTCCACATCCGGTCCAACGGAGCATATTAAGGATCTCCGAACTTCATCCGTAGCATAAAGGGCTACCCAGCCGCGATATCTCCGGCTTGACGCAGCCCCTCCTTCATTGCTCTCATCGCAGAACGAGCATCCTTGGCCGCTGTCGTGGCCTTCTCGAGGTCCGTCCACTCCGCCCGGTCTTCCTTTTCAAGAAGCTTGCAGCGGTCAGCAGCGTTCTTCAACTTCATAGCCATATCGGCCATATCCTCCTTGCTCCGGCAGTGAGCAGCCTGTTCAGCTTTTAGCTCCTCAACCGCCTTTAGGGCAGCCGCATCGCTTTTCTTGGCTTCTTCTTTCGCTCTGGCAAGCTCTGCCCGAAGGTTCTCCATGGCGGCAGCCCCATCCGCGTTAAGCACACACGTTATAAGATACCAGCATCAAGCTCCTCTTACCAGGTGTCTCCGGAGAAATTACATACCTTGTGCCTCGTCAAGCCGCTTGTTAACAAGCGCGATGTCGGCATCTGCCACGTCAAGTTGCCGCTTTAGCTCGGCAAATTTATTAGTCTGGCTGGCCGCCGGACACTTTGCCACCTACATTTGAAGGCGGCAAAATTATACCTGGGATTATGATACTCTATGTGTCGTCATCTTCGACAACACCTAGAGTATCAGGGGCTACTATCTATACAGGGCGCATCTTAAAATATGCGGTACTGTCAAAAGATCCTTCAGTACCTCCGACCGTGCACCGGGCGGTGCTGGACTCACTCGATTGCTTCTTCCAGAAGCCGGACACAGAGGGCTTCGGGTGGCCATATGACTACCTTCCAGCCTTGCCGGATCAGGAGAAACCCTCCGCGACAACACCTCAGGGGCGCCCGCCTCATGGGGCGGTATGGTAGGGGGAGGCGTTCCGCTCTCCATCATCTCTGGCAGAAGATACCCCGAAGACGAGCTTTGCTGAGAAGGGCTAAGATCCAAACTACAAGGTAAATTTTCGGTTATTTTCCTCAGAAGTGAAGCAAGGATTTCTCTCATTATTAAACACCCTTTTACTTACGGCTCAGTGGAGGGCTGATCCCCTTGAGGGCATAGTACGGCCGGGGTATCCCCCGGCTCAGGACCCCCTGGCGAAGACTTCTTCCCCCGCTTCGAGATCCTTGTCTCCGGGTCTTCAGAGGCGGTCCTCTTCTTCCCCTGAGGAGAGGAATTTTCGATTCCTCCCTTTGGGACCACATCCTTTATGGAGGCAGTAGCTTCCTTGTTCCCCCTTCGTTTTCTTCTAACGGCGCGACCTCCAGCATCCTGGTTAACACGACATCTGGTGAGCTCTCTGGAAGGGGGCCGGACACCTGATTAACTTCGCCTTCTCTATCCACTCCTGGTTCAAAAGCAGCTCTTTTAAAGGCGATGTTGCGATAAAGGAACAGATAGCGTGTCCGGGCACAGGGCTACTTATTAGGTGTCAGGACGATTGCAGCTCAGACCTGCATCCTCAGTGGAATCCGGACACATTACTTGTGGTCCGAAGAACAATTTGTACATCTCCACGGGCGTCATGCCAAGGAAATGTCGAAGAGCTCGCGGTCCCTCCGGATTTAATTCCCACAGGTGGAGGGGGCGACGTTTGCAGGGCAGAACTCGGCGAATTAGCACAACCTGCATCACCACGACCAGACTGACATCTATCTCCAAGTGGTCTCGGATGCGGCTCTGGAATATGGGAATGTCCTTTGCCGGCCCCCGGTCTAGTCCCTTGCTGACCCATGACATTAGTTATGGCGGGGGACCCGAGCGAAATATAGGCAGGGCCACCCACTTGGTACCCCTGGGAGCTGTGATATAAAACCACTCTTGTTGCCAAAAGCTGGACTCGTCTGGGAAAGAGCCCTTGGGCCATGGGGCGTTAGCATTCTTGCTTATTATGGCGCCTCCGCACTCTGCTTGCCATCCCTCGACCGTCTTCGGCTCCACCTTGAAGGTCTTGAGCCATAATCCGAAGTGAGGGGTACTACGAAGGAAAGCTTCGCACACGACTATGAACGATGAGATGTGGAGGATAGACTCCGGAGCTAAGTCGTGGAAGTCCAGTCCTTTTGCATGTTAAGCCTAGCCCTTAGAGGAAGTGAGAAACAAACACGACGCTCTCACCAGGCTTGGGAGTGGGGATAACCTGCCCTTGAGCCGGTAGCCTATGCGGGATTTCGCCGGTCAAGTACCAGGCCTCCCTTAGCTTTATTATGTCTTCCTCCATGACAGAGGAAGGCATCCATCGACCTTGGAGGTTGGATCCGGACATGATTGAAGGTCCAAAGCGCCTGAATCTGAAGCTTCGGGTGTTGGAACTCGAGGTAGGAGGCGGATTCAATTGAGATCGAGAGAAAAAGTAGGGCCTTGGTCTCTTTATAAAGAGGTGGAAGGCGAGAGCCCTCCATGTCACATCCCTAGTTTTGGTATGATCCTAGGCTTGCTTGTGCATCATGCTTAAATTTCAAATGAAATTGAAATGGGGATGTTTCAAACCCTAGCACCAAAGCAATTCAAATAGGTTCAAATTAAAAATGGAATTTCAATGAACCCAAAATGCTATTCAAAAATGTTCATGCTTTTTGCATAATGTTGGGAACAACAACCAGAGGTGGTGCACATTTTTACTACACATTTTGGATTTTTGAATCAATGCATAAATATTTGATTTCGAGCTGTTTAAATTATATAAATATTTTAATGGCTCCAAAAATGTTGGGAATTGGTGAGGGCCTCTGGAATATTATATCTAGATGCGACAATTATTTTCAGCATTTATGGAAATGTTTTAACATTTCTTTTGGATACAAAACAAATGTTAGAAATAGAAAAAAGAAAACAGGAAAGGATTTACCTGATTTACCTGGCGCCCCACCACGGCCCAGTAGTGGCCCAGCCCACCAGGGGCAAGGTTGTCTTCAACCTTGTGCCCACTGGCAGCCAGCGCACGCAGCCGACCGCGCCACCTCCTACTTCGCCATGTCGCGCTCCCCGTCAACCCAATCCCGCGCCTGGAGACGCCCCGAAGCCCCTCTCTCCTCTCCCTCTCTCACAGCTCACTCTCCCTTCCCCTCTCTCTCTCTGTAGCACGCCCGAACGGGTCCGTCGCCGCCATTCGCTGCCAGCGTGAGCACCGTCGTCTTCTCGCCCCTTCCCCATGTCCAAAAGCTCTGTGATGACGCACATCTCCTCCATGCGGAAGATCCCGAACCCAGGAGCACCGCGGTGACGCCTTCGAGCTCGTCTTCCACCTCGGGTGCCGCCGATCACCGCCGGCGATTCACCGCCGTCCGTGCTTCCCCGAGCTCGCTGACCTTCCCTGCGTGATCCCCGTGAGCCCCTGAACCAATTCCCCCTCTCCTTTGTCCTGTACGGCCGCTGTAGTCATCATATCCGTCGAGCCCGAAGCTCATCACTGCCGGCCATGGCGCCGTCGCGGCCACAGCTGCAGTCGCTCGCGTCCGAGCTCATCAGCGCGCTCAGCGCAACCATAGGAGCACGATGCACTCACCATCTCCTCCCCTAGTGCTCCGTAGCTCCATTTTCATCGATGGCCGAACCACGGCCGCCGCAAACCTCGTCGCCGGCGTCGATTCCGGTGACCATTTGGTCCAGCTCCACCACCCACACACGCGGCTCAGCCCCAGCTCTCCATAGGACCCAACCACACTCCAAACCGTGGTCTGTAGCGCGATCCCGACACGCTCCGCCACGTCTGGACTCGCCGGTGACTAAACGCCGGCGACCGCTGACTTTTGACCGGCGTGGGTTGACCCCCACAGCCCAGTTGACCTCCCCCCCTTTCTCACTGACCTGCAGGCCCCGTCCGACTAATTACTATAGTTAACGCTAATTAACTAACTAGGTTAGCTACTACAGTCACTGACTAGTGGGCCCTGCCCAGTTAGTTAGGACTAACTAACTTAGTTAGTTGACTGGGTCACTGACCAGTGGGACCCAGTGGTCAGGTTTGACCTAGTCAGCCCCGTTGACACGCTTACATCATGCTGACGTAGAGCTGACGCAATAATTGATTTCTGGAATTAATTTAAATCAAGAAATTCCAGAAAATAATTAAAACTTCTAAAAATCATAGAAATTAAACCGTAGCTCAGAATGAAATAAATTATATATGAAAAATCATCAGAAAAATGCAAGGAATCCATTTATGCTAGTTTAATGCATGAAAAACCAACTTATATTTGCTGTATAAGTGGAAACATAATAATGGCATGTTATATACTTAATTTGGGGTTTGCATATGAATCCTTGGTTCATATGGACTTCAACCAAATTGATGCTACATGCATTAGGGCAAATCATAGCATCTTTGAAGTGTCATCTTCATGCATCATACTGTTGCATATGGTTGTTTATTGATTGCCGGCACCGTTCCCCCTCGATAGGTTCTGCTTCGGAAGGTGTCCCGAGTACCTGTCTGAGGAGCAGTGCTTCTTCATGGATCTATCAGGAAAGCAAACCCCCTTGATCATCTCGATAAATCCCACTCTCTCGCTGCTGCTCCTTTTACTACATTAGGACAACAACGATTCAAAACTGCTACTTTCTGCTGCGGTAGCTGAAACCATTTCTCTGCATGACCTGTCATTGCCACAGTAAATAGTTGAAACCCACTAGCATGAGTAGGAGTTGCTTGAGCCTTGATGTGCCTGCTCATCCATGCTTGTTTTTCTTATGCAAGCTATGCTTAGAATTGTGTCAGGTCTGATTCATCGGGAATGAATCGGAGTGGTGAACATGTCCTACCGGTAAAGGCTAAGTGTGTGAACACGTTTTGGTAAAGGTAGCGATGAGAGGCCATGTAGGAGTACATGGTGGGTTGTCTCATTGGAACCGTCCTTAAGCACTGAGTTCTGTGTATGTTATCCAAGTCTAGTTACTACCACACATTGGGTTCCGGTTATCCGGCCCCTCTCGGCTTATTAATCCACTTGATCTCTGTCCAGGAGTTGCAACTAGTTTCTGGCGTTTGTAGGTAGTGCTATTTGTCTACCAGGTGGTGTCTGACGGGACGGGCTTGGGACAGACTAGGCACCGTGGCACGGTGTACCAAGTGGCACCCGGATGGTGGGCTTGGGAACCCTGCACACATCGTTTGGGGCCGTGAGCGACACCCCGGCTGGATCTCCTTGCGGATGGAACCCGAATAGGCAATAAACCTGGATGAGAGACTTGTGTGGTTAGTCAGGTCGTGGCCGACACCTTCGCCCGGCTTCCGCTTGAAGGTTGCCGAGGTACATGATGTGTACAGGGCTATAAGTGGCGAGAGCATGTGTGACGAAGTACACCCCTGCATGGTCAACATTATCTATTCAAATAGCCATTTTCCTCGGATATGGAAACTTGGAGGACTTATGTAGTACATAGACAACTTGAAGTGGATACTCTAAAATACGCAAGATAAGCGTGAGTGCTATGGATGGCCTTCTCGTAGGGAGACGGGAACGGGTCCATAGTGGAGTATTGATATGGTGAATATGTGGACTCGTGTGCGTCTTCTCACCTCAAGAAGTTTCTGATACTCGTAGTATAGGTTAGCCACTAAGTCAAAGCTGGCTTGCTGCTGTTAAACTCCACCACCCCCTTTGTTGATAATGTTGCATATGTAGTTAGTCCTGATGTAAGACTTGCTGAGTACCTTTGTACTCACGTTTGCTTATTTATGTTTTGCAGTTGGTTATGCTAGTGACTTCGACGAGTAGCTTGTATCCCAGCTACGATCTTGTACCCTTGGGAGGGTCGTGCTTAGTCAGGCTTCTTAGTCTTTTCCTTTTGTAGTTGTCTGTACTCAGACATGTAATGATTCCGTTGCTTGTATGCTCTGAATGATGGGTCATGAAACCCTGTGTGTATTGCTGCTATGTGGCTCTTCTGGGCCTTTATCTATATGAGTTTGAGTTATGTTGTGATGCCATGGTGTACATCACATACTTGCATGATATGCGTACGTGTATCGTGTATTGCTATGTGTGGGATCCGACAACCTAGTTGTTTGTCCTTGGCAGCCTCTCTTATGAGGAAATGTAGTCGAGTGCTTCCTTGAGCCATAGTAGTCCGCTACAGCCCGGTTCACCGGAGTCCTGCTAGCCCAGCACTACTACTCGGAACACTTGACTGGACGGCATGTGTTTCACTTTGTTCCTGTGTCTGTCCCTTCGGGGAAATGTCACGCGGTGACATCCGGAGTCCTGTTAGCCCAGTGCTACATCCCGAATTCACATGTTGATGACCGACATGCTCGATGTGGTTCATGTATGCCTGTCCTCATGGGTTGGTGCCGCTTTGGATTCACGACTAGCCATGTCAGCCCGGGTTCTTTGTCATATGGATGCTAGCGACACTATCATATACATGAGCCAAAAGGCGCAAACGGTCTCGGGCCAGGTAAGGTGGCACCCATGGGAATACCGTGCGTGAGGCCGCAAAGTGATATGATGTGTTACATGCTAGATCGGTGTGACTTAGGATCGGGGTCCCGACAGCGTTGGTATCAGAGCCTGACTGACTGTAGGATTACCAAGCCAATTGGTCGAAGTTGAGTCTAGAAATGCTTTAGTTATATAAGGGAATTGATTGTTGAAGGGAACGTAAGGCTCTTTTACTCCTTTACCTCATGTCATTCTACTGAGTCAGCCTCTTCTTTTCTACGAGGGTTAAGGCCTAGGCTTCTCCTCTCTCTCTCAGGATGACGCGTTACTAAACCGTAAAGTCTTAGGATTGTTGGGTTGTGTCTCCTTACAGTTCTGCTACTTCCGTGTGTCCTCAGTTTGACCCAGAACCTTGATATTATGATGCCGATTGATCATGCTATTCCTTTGATGAATGTCTCAAAATCCTTTTCAGCATTTACAGCCGTTATGCTGCCGAAATTGTCCCAGGATTTCAAGAGTTTCCAATGCTTTTGCATTACATTCCGCATCCTTATGTCGATGCTAATTTCATCCTTGTTTCATTGGTTTCTGTGCCAGGATGTCGTCTGCTAACCAAGGTTCAGTTGCTCATAGCAAGAATCACGGAGATGGTATGGACGAGGATCCTCCTGACCAGCCTTTGATGATAGAGTTCTTTTTAACGTCCGAGAGGAACAAGCGTGAGACTAACCGCTTGCTGACACAGATTGAGCAGAACACCGCACATTAGCGTAAGAAGTTGGTTTCCATCACTGACTTCATTGGTCTGAAACCACCCACCTTCCATCATTCCATTGAGCCACTCGATGTAGATGACTGGCTCCGAAGCATCACTCACAAGTTGCTTTCCGCGAACGTGGCTGAAGGTGACAAGTTCACCTATGCTACCTATCACCTGGAAGGTCCTGCTAGTATTTGGTGGCAGAGCTATGAGGCTATGCTGCCAGCTGGTGAGATTCCTACCTGGAGGGATTTCACCGAGGTTTTTCGTGAGCACCACATTCCTCAGGCTCTCATTAACCGCAAGAGGGAAGAGTTCTGTAGTTTTATCCAGGGTAAGCTGCCTGTTGATGCTTGCAGTAGAGAGTTTGGAAGCCTCGCCCGCTATGCTACAGAAGAAGTGTCCACGGACGCTAAGAAGCAGGCTAGGTTCCGAAAGGGTCTCAACCCTAAGTTGCATCGTGATCTCAACCTCCATCATTGTGATACTTTCCAAGCTCTTGTGAACAAGGCCATTAATGCAGAGACCGCTCAACTCACTTACAAGGAGTCTCGAAAGCACAACTGTGATCTGGGTTCTTCCTCCCGTTCTGGCTCTCAAAAGCGACGGATTTGGATTCCGAACTCGGCTCTTCCACCTGGATATGCACCGAGGCCATCCGATGTGGCGCCTCACCCAACTCAGCAACGTGCTCCACCCAGGCCTATTAGTGGACCACTTGCCAATGTTGGTCCACGTCCTACCTCAGGAACTTGCTTTACCTGCGGAGAACCAGGACACTATGCACGCAACTGCCCTCAGTCCAGTTATACTCCACCCTAGTCTGAGAGGTCTGTTGGCCGTGAAAAGCCATCAGGCAAGATGATCAGTACCAAGCCAGCCTCCATTGAACGAGCATGTGTGCACCATGTCTCAGCTTCAGAAGTTCAAGACAATCCCGACGTCGTACTGGGTACGCTTCTTGTCAATTGTCACCCAGCTTCAGTTTTGTTTGATACTGGAGCATCCCACTCCTTCATATCCGAAGGTTACGCTCGGTTGCACAACATGTCATTTTGCGATATGCCGACTCCACTAATAATCCAGACTCTCGGTTCCAAATGGCAAACCTCCAAGGTAAGCCATGGTAATGAAATCCTTGTTGACAGACTGGTATTCCTTGCTTCTTTGATATCTCTCAAGTCTTCAGATATTAACATCATCTTGGGTATGGACTGGATGACAGCTCATCATGCCAAGATCGATTGTTACACCAGATCTGTTCAACTTACACATCCATCTGGCAAAATAGTCACTGTCTCTAATAGAGTTGCAAGGCGTCAACTCTATTCCCTTAATGCCAGCCCTCTTCTAGATCTTGAAGATATTCCGCTAGTCCGTGACTTCCCGGATGTCTTTCCAGAAGAACTGCCAGGTGTCCCACCTGACAGAGATGTAGAGTTTGTCATAGAACTTATCCCAGGAACTGTTCCAATCTCTAGGAGACCATACAAGATGGCACCTTTGGAGTTAGCCGAGCTTAAGAAACAACTTGATGAGTCCTTGCAAAAGGGTTTCATCCGTCCCAGTTCTTCTCCTTGGGCTTGTCCTGTCCTCTTCGTCAAGAAGAAGGATGGTACGGATCGGATGGTTGTAGATTATCGTCTCGTTAATTTGGTCACGATAAAGAACAAGTACCCGCTCCCCAGGATCAACGACCTGTATGATCAGCTCGCTGGATCCTCAGTCTTTTCCAAGATGGATTTGAGGTTAGGCTACCACCAAATCAAGATCAGAAACAGGGACATCCCCAAAACGGCCTTTGTCACTCGTTATGGTCAATACGAGTACACCGTGATGTCTTTCGGCCTAACCAATGCTCCAGCTACTTTCTCCCGCTTGATGAACTCGATCTTTATGGACTACTTAGATAAGTTCGTCGTGGTTTATCTCGATGATATCCTTATTTACTCGAAGAACGAGGAAGAGCATGCCGAACATCTTAGGCTTGTGTTAGAAAAACTCCGAGAGCATCGTCTTTATGCCAAGTTCTCCAAGTGTGAATTTTGGTTGCCAGAAGTGACCTATCTAGGCCACGTGATCTCCGGTAAGGGCATTGCTGTCAATCCCGAGAGAGTCAAAGCCGTTCTCGATTGGACTCCACCCGAAACGGTCAAACAAGTTAGGAGTTTCCTTGGTCTAGCCAGTTATTGGCGCCGCTTCGTTGAAAACTTCTCCAAAGTGGCCAAACCCCTCACGGAGCTTCTCAAGAAAGATAAAAGGTTTGAGTGGACCCCACAGAGTGAGCACAGTTTTCAGGAAATGAAAAGACGCCTATCTTCTGCGCCCATACTCGTGCCATCGGATTTCACTAAATACTTTGTTATCTATTGCGACGTTTCGCGTCAAGGACTAGGTTGCATTCTTATGCAGGATCATCATGTGATTGCCTATGCATCTCCACAGTTGCATCCACATGAGGAAAATTATCCTACACATGATCTAGAGCTTGTGGCTGTAGTCTATGCACTTAAGACTTGGCAACATTACCTTCTTGGTAATTGTTGCGAAATCTACACTGACCATCAGAGTCTCAAGTATATCTTCACCCAACCGGATCTGAATCTCAGACAGAGACATTGGTTGGAGTTGATCTCGGATTATGACTGAGGAATCACCTACACCCCAGGCAAAGCCAATGTCATGGCTGATGCTTTGAGTCGTAAATCCTATTGCAACAACCTCATGTTGCAACAATGTCAACCACCCCTCCATGAGGAATTCTGTAAGCTTAACCTTCACATAGCTCCTCATGGTTTCCTTTCTACCTTGGTGGCGAAACCTACCCTTACGGATCAGATCATAGAGGCTCAGAAGCATGATACGGGAATCTCCCGAATCAAGAAGAATATTTCCAAGGGACTTGCCAACTGTTTCTCTATGGATGAACGAGGTGTTGTTTACTTTGGAAACCGTTTGGTGGTTCCCAAATGTCAACGGATGCAGCAACTGATCCTTAAGGAGGCCCATGAATCCCCTCTCACGATTCATCCCGGTACTACAAAGATGTATCAGGATCTACGCTAGAGGTTCTGGTGGACTCGGATGAAGAGACAAATCGCTCAATATATTGCCAACTGTGACATTTGTCGTCGCGTTAAGGCAGAGCATCAGAGACCTGCTGGCACCCTTCAACCTTTAACTATTCCCGAGTGGAAATGGGACAAAGTTGGTATGGACTTCATCACCGGCTTTCCCAAGACTAAGAAAGGAAATAATGCTATCTTCATAGTCATTGATCGTCTCTCCAAAGTGGCTCACTTCCTACCTGTTCGAGAGAGTATCACTGCTAGTCAGCTCGCTGACTTATATATCTCCCGAATAGTGTCACTCCATGGTGTTCCACTAGAGATCAATTCAGACCGTGGCAGTCTTTTCACCTCTCATTTCTGGGAAAGTTTCCAAACTACCATGGGCACCCATCTTTCCTTCAGTACCGCTTTCCATCCTCAGTCAAGTGGTCAGGTGGAAAGGGTCAACCAAATTCTCGAAGACATGCTTAGAGCTTGCTTATCTCATTTGGTATGGATTGGGAGAAATGTCTGCCCTTTGCCGAGTTTGCTTATAACAATAGCTACCAATCCAGTCTTAAGAAAGCACCCTTCGAGATCCTGTATGGACGAAGATGTCGAACACCTTTGAACTGGTCAGAAACCGGTGAAAGAGCAGGTTCGCATAATTTGTGAGAATTTGAAAACAGCCCAATCTTGTCAAAAGAGCCAGTATGACCGTCGTCATAAGGAAGTGGCTTATGAAGTTGGCGACAAGGCTTACCTTCGGGTTACTCCTTTGAAGGGTACCCATCGTTTCGGTATCAAGGGCAAGTTGGCTCCTCGTTACATCGGTCCTTTTCACATTCTCGCTAAACGAGGAGAGGTTGCCTACCAGTTGGAACTACCCCCACATCTTTCTAGAGTTCATGATGTCTTCCACGTCTCTCAACTCAGGCGTTGCTTCTCGGATCCCTTCCGCGGAGTGGACCAGAAACGCTTGATCTTCAAGATAACCTCACTTATCGAGAGTACCCCATTCGCATTTTGGATCAAGCAGAGCATGTCACTTGACGTCATAACATCAAGTTTCTCAAGGTTCAATGGTCTCATCATTCCGAGAGAGAAGCTACTTGGGAGCGAGAAGATCGTCTTCGACTTGAGTACCCCGCTTTCTTTCCGCCAACTCCTAAATCTCGGGACGAGATTTCTTCGAGTGGGGGCAAGTTGTCACATCCCTAGTTTTGGTATGATCCTAGGCTTGCTTGTGCATCATGTTTAAATTTCAAATGAAATTCAAATGGGGATGTTTCGAACCCTAGCACCAAAGCAATTAAAATAGGTTTAAATTAAAAATGGAATTTCAATGAACCCAAAATGCTATTCAAAAATGTTCATGCTCTTTGGATAATGTTGGGAACAATAACCAGAGGTGGTGCACATTTTTACTACACATTTTGGATTTTTGAATCAATGCATAAATATTTGATTTGGAGCTGTTTAAATTATATAAATATTTTAATAGCTCCAAAAATGTTGGGAATTGGTGAGGGCCTTTGGAATATTATATCTAGATGCCACAATTATTTTCAACATTTATGGAAATGTTTTAACATTTCTTTTGGATACAAAACAAATGTCAGAAATAGAAAAAAGAAAATAGGAAAGGATTTACCTGATTTACCTGGCGCCCCACCACGGCCCAGTAGTGGCCCAGCCCACCAGGGGAAGGTTGTCTTCAACCTTGTGCCCACTGGCAGCCAGCGCACGCAGCCAACCGCGCCACCTCCTGCTTCGCCGTGTCGCGCTCCCCGTCAACCCAATCCCGCGCCTGGAGACGCCCCGAAGCCCCTCTCTCCTCTCCCTCTCTCGCAGCTCACTCTCCCTTCCCCGCTCTCTCTCTGTAGCACGCCCGAACGGGTCCGTCGCTGCCGTTCGCTGCCACGGTGAGCACCGTGGTCTTCTCGCCCCTTCCCCATGTCCAAAAGCTCCGTGACGACGCACAGCTCCTCCATGCGGAAGATCCCAAACCCAGGAGCACCGTGGTGACGCCTTCGAGCTCGTCTTCCACCTCGGGTGCCGCCGATCACCGCTGGCGATTCGCCGCCGTCCGTGCTTCCCCGAGCTCGCTGACCTTCCCTGCGTGATCCCCGTGAGCCCCTGAACCAATTCCCCCTCTCCTTTGTCCTGTACGGCCGCTGTAGTCGTCATATCCGTCGAGCCCGAAGCTCATCACCGCCGGCCATGGCGCCGCCGCGGCCACAGCTGCAGTCGCTCACGTCCGAGCTCATCAGCGCGCTCAGCGCAACCATAGGAGCACGATGCACTCACCATCTCCTCCCCTAGTGCTCCGTAGCTCCGTTTTCATCGATGGTCGAACCACGGCCGCCGCAAACCTCGTCGCCGGTGTCGATTCCGGCGACCATTTGGTCCAGCTCCACCACCCACACACGCAGCTCAGCCCCAGCTCTCCATAGGACCCCGTTGACTCGCTTACGTCATGCTGACGTAGAGCTGACGCAATAATTGATTTCTGGAATTAATTTAAATCAGGAAATTCCAGAAAATAATTAAAACTTCTAAAAATCATAGAAATTAAACCGTAGCTCAGAATGAAATAAATTATATATGAAAAATCATCAGAAAAATGCAAGGAATTCATTTATGCTAGTTTCATGCATGAATAACCAACTTATATTTGCTGTATAAGTGGAAACGTAATAATGGCATGTTATATACTTAATTTGGGGTTTGCATATGAATCCTTGGTTCATATGGACTTCAACCAAATTGATGCTACATGCATTAGGGCAAATCATAGCATCTTTGAAATGTCATCTTCATGCATCATACTGTTGCATATGGTTGTTTATTGATTGCCGGCACCGTTCCCCCTCGATAGGTTCTGCTTCGGAAGGTGTGCCGAGTACCTGTCTGAGGAGCAGTGCTTCTTCGTGGATCTATCAGGCAAGCAAACCCCCTTGAGCATCTCGATAAATCCCACTCTCTCGCTCCTGCTCCTTTTACTGCATTAGGACAACAACGATTCAAAACTGCTACTTTCTGCTGTTGTAGCTGAAACCATTCCTCTGCATGACCTGTCAGTGCCATAGTAAATAGTTGAAACCCACTAGCATGAGTAGGAGTTGCTTGAGCCTTGATGTGCCTGCTCATCCATGCTTGTTTTTCTTATGCCAGCTATGCTTAGAATTGTGTCAGGTCTGATTCATCGGGAATGAATCGGAGTGGTGAACATGTCCTACCGGTAAAGGCTAAGTGTGTGAACACGTTTTGGTAAAGGTAGCGATGAGAGGCCATGTAGGAGTACATGGTGGGTTGTCTCATTGGAACCGTCCTTAAGCACTGAGTTCTGTGTATGTTATCCAAGTCCAGTTACTACCACACATTGGGTTCCGGTTATCCGGCCCTTCTCGGCTTATTAATCCACTTGATCTCTGTCCAGGAGTTGCAACTAGTTTCTGGCGTTTGTTGGTAGTGCTATTTGTCTACCAGGTGGTGTCCGACGGGACGGGCTTGGGACAGACTAGGCACCGTGGCACCCGGATGGTGGGCTTGGGAACCCTGCACACATCGTTTGGGGCCGTGAGCGACACCCCGGCCGGGAGAGAGACTTGTGTGGTTAGTCAGGTCGTGGCCGACACCCTCGCCCGGCTTCCGCTTGAAGGTTGCCGAGGTACAAGACGTGTACAGGGCTATAAGTGGCGAGAGCGTGTGTGACGAAGTACACCCCTGCATGGTCAACATTATCTATTCGAATAGACGTTTTCCTCGGATATGGAAACTTGGAGGACTTATGTAGTACATAGATAACTTGAAGTGGATACTCTAAAATACGCAAGATAAGCGTGAGTGCTATGGATGGTCTTCTTGTAGGGAGACGGGAACGGATCCATAGTGGAGTATTGATATGGTGAATATGTCGACTCGTGTGCGTCTTCTCACCTCAAGAAGTTTCTGATACTCGTAGTATAGGTTAGCCACTAAGTCAAAGCTGGCTTGCTGCTATTAAACTCCACCACCCCCTTTGTTGCATATGTAGTTAGTCCTGATGTAAGACTTGCTGAGTACCTTTGTACTCACGTTTTCTTATTTATGTTTTGCAGTTGGTTACGCTAGTGACTTCGACGAGTAGCTTGTATCCCAGCTACGATCTTGTACCCTTGGGAGGGTCGTGTTTAGTCAGGCTTCTTAGTCTTTTCCTTTTGTAGTTGTCTGTACTCAGACATGTAATGCTTCTGTTGCTTGTATGCTCTGAATGATGGGTCATGAGACCCCTGTGTGTATTGATTGCTATGTGGCTCTTCTGGGCCTTTATCTATATGAGTTTGAGTTATGTTATGATGCCATGGTGTACATCACATACTTGCATGATATGCGTACGTGTATCGTGTATTGCTATGTGTGGGATCCGACAACCTAGTTGTTTGTCCTTGGTAGCCTCTCTTATGAGGAAATGTAGTCTAGTGCTTCCTTGAGCCATAGTAGTCCGCTACAGCCCGGTTCACCGGAGTCCTGCTAGCCCAGCACTACTGCTCGGAACACTTGACTGGCCGGCATGTGTTTCACTTCGTTCCTGTGTCTGTCCCTTCGGGGAAATGTCACGCGGTGACATCCGGAGTCCTGTTAGCCCAGTGCTACAGCCCAAATTCACACGTTGATGACCGCCATGCTCGATGTAGTTCATGTATGCCTGTCCTCATGGGTTGGTGCCGCTTTGGATTCACGACTAGCCATGTCATCCTGGGTTCTTTCTCATATGGATGCTAGCGACACTATCATATACATGAGCCAAAAGGCGCAAACGGTCCCGGGCCAGGTAAGGTGGCACCCATGGGAATACCGTGCGTGAGGCCGCAAAGTGATATGATGTGTTACATGCTAGATCGGTGTGACTTAGGATCGGGGTCCCGACACTCCATGTGATCTTTTGGGACTTACCTTCGATCGTGAGGCCGCCCGTATTGATGAGAACCCCATGATAAGGGGACACGATCTCTGCTTCGAAAAGACGTGCTAAGGAAACCGCCTCGCAAAACGCGCTGAGGCGGGGCAGTAAAAAATTAAGGCTTGGTTGTGGTGTGATGTCATGCTACAGAGTACGTCAGCAGATTAGATTTGTGAAAATATTACTCTCTCTACGGTGGTATGTGGAACTTGTTTTGCAGAGCTGGACACGATCCTCCTATTCAACATCTTCTATGAAGTATTCTAAGGAGGAACCCGCCTTGCAATGCCGAAGACAATCTGCGCGGCGGACTCATCGTCGTTGAAGCCTGGTTCAGGGGCTACTGAGGGAGTCCTGGATAAGGGGGTATCCGGACATCCGGACTATAACCTTTGGCCGGACTGTTGGACTATGAAGATACAAGATTGAAGACTTCGTCCCATGTCCGGATGGGACTATCCTTGGCGTGGAAGGCAAGCTTCGCAATACGCATATGTAGATCTCCTTCCTTGTAACCCACTCTGTGTAACCCTAGCCCCTCCGGTGTCTATATAAACCGGAGGGTTAGTCCGTAGGACACAATAACAACACTCATAGCATAGGCTAGCTTCTAGGGTTTAGCCTCTCTGATCTCGTGGTAGATCTACTCTTGTACTACCGATATCATCAATGTTAATCAAGCAGGATTAGGGTTTTACCTCCATCGAGAGGGCCCAAACCTGGGTAAAAACATCGTGTCCCTTGTCTCCTGTTACCATCCGCCTAGACGCACAGTTCGGGACCCCCTACCCGAGATCCGCCAGTTTTGACACCGACAAATGGGTCCAGTTGGTCATTCCACTTTGCTGAAAGAAGCAGTCATTGTTTGCGCTACATTACAGAAGGAACGACTGAGAAGCTTTACAGAGTATTATTAGACACCGGTGACATGACTAGTCTGCAGAGACCATTGGCAATTTAACAACACGTGGAGTGCCTCCACGATCATAGGCATTACATATTTTGAATGGGAAAAGCTTGTCAAAGTTTAATCATCGATGTTAGCAAGAAGCGACAGGACTCCACGATCATAGGCATTACATATTTTGAACGGGAAAAGCTTGTCAAAGTTTAATCATTGATGTTAGCAAGAAGACGTTAGTTTAATATATTGGAATTGGAAAACCTTGTCAAAATTTGCTCATTGATGTTAGCCAAAATACATGCATTTGATATTTTTGAGTGGGACGCCCTTGCTGTGAGCAGCGTCGAGTGTTTTTTCCTATTCCTGTGTTTAGTTTAGAAGTAAATAGTTACTCTGCTGAGATGTTCCTGTGTTAAGAGTTTGTTATGAATATTGTCTATGTAATGTCAGGCCTTGTGTTTGATTGCAAAGTTGAGCTTGGATTGTTGTGGCATGCGGCATCATGATCTGTTCACCGTGCCTCCTGAGAATAATGCTTCGTATTGTTTTGCATGTCGATCTAATGCCAGTGATTTGCTTGTTAAGAAGATCATCCTCTTTTGTTGTTTCCGTGCTTAAGAAGTTCATCGTCTGATGTTTCATTCATAGCCTATACGACAAGTCGGGTAGGTTAGACGTGAAACCATATGATCTTCCGACCAACTCATGATATTAGGCCGTGATTGGATCGTCGTTTTCCAACCAAAACCGCTTGTAAAACTGACGCTTGTAAATTAAAGCAGATGGTCTCGGGCGAAGGCGCTTGGTTGGTCGATTTCGCCTAGTAAAATATCAGAAGTACTTGACATGATAAAAACGTTGAACGACACTCGGACAATTGCTAATCCAGCCGTTAGCTGCTGTTTCAGCCTTGCCCATGGATGGCATGATACACACGTCGTGCATGTATTGTCTGGTAATGTCGTCCATATAGCAGTGCTCGTAAAATATACACTGGTCTCTTAAATTACACGCGTAACCTGCCAGTTTACTTACAGACCTTGGGCCCTCGGTTTCATTACGCCTGTATTTTATGTGTTGTTTTCGATGACGAGTAAATTACACTTGTATGTTAATACAAGTTTGAAATAAACCAGAGCTCCCAAGCGCGGACTTACCGTTTCATGCCGTCTCAGTTTCTCGAAGGTGATCATAGGTGTCTGATGATCCTGGCTTCCTGAATGAGTAGCGGGCGCTGTATCAGACCATCCGTAGGGCCCGCGAGGCCCTCTTCGTTGTCCTTCGAGTTGTTGCGCTCGCCATGGCGCCGAGCATTGTTACCATCATCAACGAACATGAGGATTCAGGAGATGACTTTATTTTGACTGGATGACACTAGGGACCCACTAGGGCCATAGCCGTACGTACGCAAGTGCCTCCTTATTATGTACAACTATATTTTTTTTGCTTTCTCCTGGTTTCCTGACATCACGGTCCCACACCATTGTCAACCTATGTAGTCAATATAAATGAGATAATTGCACAAGGTGCGGCCGACAGCTGGGACCAAGCAGCTCGAGCAGTATTTGTGTTTTTGAGGCGTGAGCACTGCAGAGTTTTTCTTGGCGATGATTTCGTTGTTGTTCAGAGGAGAGCATGGTATTAACTGGGCGGGCTGTGGCCCGTCTAGCCCAGGCCAGATATCCAGCCTAGATACTAATTTTTTCAAGATGAAAATGGCTAGCCCAGCTATACGTCTTTTTGAGGAATACCCAGGCAAGGTCAACTTCTTATTCTCCGCCCCGCTGGGCTGCAAATCTTTCCTAGGAGGGATGCATTAGGCTTAATAGGAAAATGGGCTTTAAAAAATAATAAATGGGATGTAATTATAAAAACTGGGCAGTAACTATAAAAAAATGCTCCACACACAAAATTAGTTTATAAAAGACTTCCATCAGACATGGACTGTATGTGGAGAGGCTGACAGCTGGGTCCACGGCCGCAGCAAGGAAGTGCCTCCTTATTACGTGCAAAATAATTATTCCTCCACCTGGCAGCGGGGACCCACCGGACGGGCCACCGTATTCCGCCCCCTGACTGCTGGGACCCACCAGCTACATCTTCTCATGCAAGGAAGTGCATGACAGTCGGGACCCACCTGGTCGAAGCGAGCGTAGCATTGTCATTCTGGTCGCGAACGTGTACGTACATATATACTGGTCGATGTAGAGGCGCGCACAAGTCGTAGTAGAGGCGGGCAGGGTGCAAGAAAGAAAATACGGCCACGTATGTGTACATACGGACGGGGTCTCGACCGCCTACTCGCGCATACGTACGGCGAGGGCTCGTGTACATGGCTGGGTCGGAACGGAGAAATAGCGTCGTCGTCGTGTTCATGGGGAGGCAATGGAATGCGTCATGTTCATGGGGAGGCAACGGAATGTGTCGCGTTCATCGGGGGGGCTTGGACGGAACAGGCGATGGAAACGAGGCCTGGCGTACTGCAGAATGGAGGAAACGGCCTTGTGTTCGACCGGCCACGTTCAAAACGGGATCCTGTTCATCGGGAGGGGTCTGGCGTACCGCAAAACGGAGGAAACGGACCTCCTACGGTCGAAACGGGGGTCCTGTTGATCGGGAGGGGTGTGGCGTACCACAAAACGGAGGAAACGGACCTCCTACGGTCGAAACGGGGGTTTTGTTGATCGGGAGGGGTGTGGCGTACCGCAAAACGGACGAAACAGACTTGTGTTGGAGCGCTACGGTCGAAACGAGGATCCTGTTCATCGGGAGGGGTGTGGCGTACCGCAAAACCGGACTCCACGGGATACTGTTCATCACCACCGTCGACCCCCTCCAGCCTCCACGAGCTACTGTTCATCCATCGTCGACCTCCTCCAGCCTCCACCTGCGACTGTTCATCCACGGGCTCCTGTTCATCCAGCCTCCACCGCGCGCTACTCCACCGGCTACTGTTCAACCAGCCCTCTCCACAGGCTCCTGTTCAACCACCCCTCCACGGGCTACTGTTCATCATGCCCTCCACCGTCTACTGTTCATCCAGCCCTCCACACCACGGGGTCCTGTTCATCCAGCCGTCCATGGGCACCCCTCCACCATCTACTGTTCATCCAGCCCTCCACCATACCACGGGGTCCTGTTCATCCAGAGGCAACGC
>NC_041384.1:5023508-5039164 GCF_002162155.2 Triticum dicoccoides | reverse complement strand
CCCGACCTCCCACCGTAACCGGGAACTCCCCGAAATCCCCCCCCCCTCGCTTCTACCACGGGTTTTTCCGTCATGGACGGCCCAAAGAATGTCATGCAGCTGGGTCTCCTGCCTGCCCAGGACGAAAAGCCCATTTTCTATCATGATTTTTTGTCATAGAAGTAGGAGCCCACCACATCTATGATGATACCGGGTTTTGTCACAATTATCGTCATAGAATTGTCATATGTATGACAGAAAAAAAATTCGTTCGGCCCAAAATGTCACGGATGTGTCTTTTTCTTGTAGTGACACAGGCGGAGATCCACTCTTCGACCGCAATAGAAATGATCTCCGGGTCAGCAACCGTGACGGCAGTCGGGCAGGAGGCCCTGTGCGGCCGCCGGCTCAAGTTTTATCTGATCTATTTGATGCATTGGCTATGCTCATGGAAGAGGCTAACCCGGCAGATCAGGATGCCCACAACGTGGAAATTACAAAGATAAAGGATCAGATCACCCAGGCCAAGGCCGATTTGGCGGCTAAGGAAGTAAGGATGAATGCGGAGCGGGCCGCTTTGGACGCACAGGGTTATCGGCTTATGCTGGATCAAAACGCATCGCATGAAGTCCTGAAGAGGAGCCACCGGTCCTGCCTACCTCCGGTTTACGATGCTAGGAACCTCTTTAACACCCCAGGAGCGGGGACCAGTAACCCGCCGGTAGCAAACCGGGCGGAGGCACCTGGAGCGGGTGCGCCGGTTCAGCCACGTTTGATGGATCCACCTCGGCAGAACAACATTGTGTCTCAGCCCGTCCCAATGCCGCCGGGTCATTATTCTACTCCAATGGACAATCTCGTTGCTGCCGCTTCACGACTGGAGGCCATCCCGATTGAAGGTGATTCTCCGATGGCTGTTGAGACGCGCCGGGATAAGGAGCTTCTTCGGATAGCCTTGGTTCAACAGGAAGCGTATTCATACAGCCGTGATCGAATTCATTCCACCCCTCATCCAAGCCGGAGATACAGCAGGCGTATGGATGAACCAGCCGTGTCAATAAACGCACGGAACAGTGAAGCGCCCCGTGGCAACAACCCGACAGGTGATGCTGGTGATGCTCAGGAGGTGGTAGACCGGGCCCGAGCGCGTAGGGAGGCCGAGTTAGCAACGTAGTATGAAGCTCGTCAGCTTACTCGGGTTCGTCCAACCACATCAGTCGAGCCAGGAGTTACCTCTAGTTCTTTGGGGTGCTGTGCCTTGTCCCAGCATTACGCAATGTGCGCCTGCCCAAGGATTTCAAGGGCCAGCGTAAGGTGCCGAATTACACTTCCGATTTATCTCCAGAAATATGGGTGGAAAGCTATGAGGTGGCCATGGAGATGCTTGATGTGTATGATGCGGCGTGTGCGAAATATTTCACCATGATGCTAGAAGGAACGACCCGTACTTGGTTAAAAAGTCTACCGGCTAACTCTATCAGTTCATGGGCCGAGTTGAGAGCCCGTATTATCCAGAATTTTAAGGATACATGCAAGCAGCCTATGTTGATAGTAGACTTAGCTGCCTATGTCCAGGAGGAAGGAGAGTCGACAACCCGTTGAGTGCACCGGGTCTCGAAAATTTTGCATTCGTCAGACCGCATGAATGCCGATACTGCAGTTCTAACCTTGGAAGCCAACTGCCGGTTTGAACCTCTGAAGTTGAAATTGTGACGGCTAAAGCGCCATTGCAATGATATGGGGACCCTCATGGCCGCGTTAGTGAAGTATGCCGACTCTGATAGTACCAGGGATCCCGAGTATGATGATGATAAAGCAGGGAAGGGAAAAAGAGCGGCAACACCAGCACATAGGACAAGGGCCAGCGACGAAAGGGTAAACCGCCCAATCGCAGCGGAGCGCCTAATACTAACCCGGACCGCCTATCTTACCTGTTGAACCAGCCCTGTCCAAAACATGGGACGAAGAAGATGCCGGCCACACACCTCTCGGAGGACTGCTACATCATGCAAGAGTTCAAAAATTCTAATGATTTCCGGTATGATCACGGACCAGGTGGTGGTTCAGGCTCCGGATCTCATGGGCCTGGTTATGGTGGAGGAAATTCCGGTTCAGGATTCAATGGTAATCAGGGTGGACACAACAATCAAGGTAATCAGGGCAGTCAGGGTGGCTACAATCAGTAGCAGCAGCAATCGGGTTATCAGAGCAACCCGAAGCAGTTAAACAGTGGGCAGTATCATGTCTTCTCCACTAGTTTAGACAAGCGTGACCAAAAGCTTCATAAGAGGGCCGTGAACTCCGTTGAACCAGCAGTGCCCCGTTACTTGCGCTGGTCCAAGCAGCTAATTGTATGGAGTAGAAAGGATCATCCACCCCGGGTTGACAATCTTGGTCATCTGGCATTGGTGGTGGCACCTCAGGTGGGAGGTTATAAGTTCATCAAGTTACTCATGGATGGAGGAAGCAGTATCAATATCCTTTACTATGAAACCTTCCGTCGCATGGGGTTAACCGATGAAAATCTTAAACTGTCCAATACGGTGTTCCATGGTGTAGTGCCTGGTAAATCAGCGTATCTTGTTGGTAAGATAGATCTGGGGGTGGCTTTTGGAGATGATCACGATTCCAGATCAGAAACGTTGACCTTTGAAGTGGTGAAAATCAGAAGTCCGTATCACACCCTGTTTGGACGGCCGGCTTATGCTAAATTTATGGCACGACCCTGTTATGTTTATCTGCAGCTCAAGATGCCGGGTCACAAAGGAACCATAACCATCCTTGGAAGCCGCAAGATCGCTCTGGAGTGTGAAGAAGGTGATGCGGCCTATGCTGAGTCGGTTTGTGCCACAGAAGAGTTAAAATTTTACAAAGATAATGTTGATCCGGCAGATATGACTTCATTGAAGAAGCCAACTGCAGAGCATGATCCGGCCCTGAAGTTTAAATTGGCTGCTGAGACTAAGCTTGTTGACTTCGTACCTGGCGATTCGTCCAAGCAGTTCAGCATCAGCACAAACTTGGATCCGACAATAGGAAAGTGCGCTCATCGAGTTCATCCGTGAGAATCGGGACATGTTTGCGTGGAAGCCTTCTGACATGCCAGGTGTACCGAGAGGACTCACTGAGCACACTCTTAATGTTGATCCTAAGTATAAACCGGTGAAGCAGTTTCTCCGTCGGTTCAATGAAGAAAGACGCAAAGCTATTGGAGAGGAAGTGGCCAGGCTCTTGGCGCCTGGATTTATCGTTGAAGTTTTCCATCCTAAATGGTTAGCTAATCTGGTGCTGGTCCTTAAGAAGGACGACACATGGCTAATCCACCAGTTCTTGCTGCTCCGGTTGATAAGGAACCATTGTTGTTATATGTGGCAGCTAACGCTCGAGCAGTCACCATGGCTATTGTGGTGGAGCGCAAGGAGGTAGGCAAGGAATATCCGGTTCAACGTCCGGTTTACTATATCAGTGAGGTGCTTATTGAGTCCAAGCAAAGGTACCCACATTGGCAGAAGTTGGTGTATGGAGTTTTCATGGCAAGCCGGAAGCTTAAGCGGTATTTCCAAGGTTATCCCATCACAGTGGTCAGCTCTGCTCCTTTGGGAGATATAATCCAGAACAGGGAAGCAACTGGCCAGATTGCCAAGTGGGCTATAGAGCTTGGGCCTCATGGGTTGAAATACATACCTCGCACGGCGATCAAGTCTCATGCACTTGTGGCTTTCATCAACGATTGGACAGAACTGCAAGCACCTGAAGAGAAGCCGGATCACACTTATTGGACTATTCATTTTGATGGGTCCAGGCAATTGGAGGGCTCGGGGGCTGGAGTCGTATTAACTTCCCCACAAGGTGACAAGTTTTGTTATGTTCTCCGTTTAATGTTCCCTTGTACTAACAATGCAGTTGAGTATGAAGCTTTACTCCATGGTCTTCGGATGGCTAAGGAGATGAATCTAAGCCGAGTTAAGTACTTCGGTGACTCGGACCTGGTAGCTCAACAAGTGTCTGGCACTTGGGATTCCAAGGATCCGCTCATGGCAGCATACCGTCGTGAGGTGGATATTGTTGCAGGCCACTTTAAAGGTTATCAGGTGGATCATGTGGACCGACGGAAGAACGAAGCGGCGGACGCTTTGAGCCGACTGGGTTCTCAACGTAAACCGGTCCTGCCTAGTGTCTTCTTGGATGTTCTGCATAATCCGTCCGTCAAGCTCCCTGGTGAAGAGGATTTGGCTATTCCTGATCCGGAAGCTTAGTTGGTGGCGGCCCTTCATGTTATCCCAGATTGGACAGTTCCTTAACTGGCGTATATGAACCGGGGCGAGTTGCCAGAGGATGAGACTCTGGCCAGGCAGATAATCCGGTGGTCCAAGCCCATGACTATTATCAATGGAGAGTTGCATCATTGTAGTGTGACAGGGGCATTCCAGCGTTGTGTGTCTCCTGAAGAAGGCTGTGAAATTTTGCGTGAAATTCATGAAGGAGACTATGGTCATCACGCCGGTTCAAAATCTTTGGTGGCCAAAGCGTTTCGTCACGGGTTTTATTGGTTGATAGCTCATGTTGATGCTGAGTACTTCGTCAGACGTTGAGATGGCTGTCAGAAGTTCTCAAGACACGCTCATGTACCGGCTCAAGAATTGAGGATGATTCCAATTACTTGGTCGTTTGCAACTTGGGGGCTGGATATGGTTGGGCCTTTCAAGAGGTCCAACGACAAGAAGACCCACCTTCTGGTGGCGGTTGACAAGTTCAAAAAGTGGGTAGAGGAAGAGCCTGTTAGCAAGTGTGATGCGGCCATGGCGGTTCAATTAATCAAAAAGGTGATTTTCCGGTTTGGCTTTCCACATAGCATTATCACTGACAATGGCACCAATCTGTCCAAGGGTGCCATGAAGGAGTTCTGTCAACGTGAGCATATCCGGCTTGACGTATCATCAGTGGCTCACCCACAGTCCAATGGTCAAGCAGAGAGGGCCAATCAAGAGATCTTGAGAGGCATCAAACCCCAGCTTATGGTTCCTTTGCAACGAACGCCGGGTTGTTGGGTGGAGGAGCTACCTTCAGTGTTATGGAGCATCAATACCACGCCCAACAGGTCCATAGGATACACACCGTTCTTCATGGTTTATGGAGAGGAGGTAGTTCTTCCTAGTGACATCCGTCACGACTCACCCCGCGTAGCGGCATATGTTGAAGCGGACAATGAGAAGGCACGGCAAGAAGCTCTCGACCTGTTAGATGAGGAGCGTGACATAGAGGCCGCCCATTCGGCGATTTACCAACAAGATCTGCCTCGCTACCATAGCCGCCGGGTTAGAACCAGAACCTTTCAAGAAGGAGATTGGTGCTTCGGCTCATCCAGGATCAGACGGATATGCACAAGTTATCCCCACCTTGGGAAGGACCTTTTGTGGTCAGCAAGAATCTACACAACGAGTCATACTATCTAATCGATGTTCGAGAGCGCAAAGACTCACGTAAGTCGGAGGAGGAGACCAACCGGCCGTGGAATATTGCTCATCTTTGGCCCTACTATACTTGAGCTATAGGCTCTGCTTATGTACATATTATGACAATGTATATATTATGATCAATACAATAAACCGGAACCTCATCTAAAGCGGGGTCTCTGTTATTTTTACATCATGTGTGGTTACATGGAGCTTCTGTTCTTAAAGCGGCGTCCGGTTTACCCCTTGATTTAGCTTCTCAACAGCTTTATATTATATCACTTGGGGGCTTGGTCGTATCCGAACCATAGCGACACCTTTTGATAGGCGCAATGCCATAGCATCACTTGGGGGCTTGGTCGTATCCGAACCATAGCAACGCCTCTTGATCAGCGCAAAGCCACAGCATCACTTCGGGGCATGATCGAACCCGAACCATAGCTACACCTCTTGATCGGCGTAATGCCACAGCATCATTTGGGGACCTGGCTGACTCGAACCATAGCTACACCTTTTGGGGGATTGGTCATGTCCGACCGTGGTAACACCTCTTGATCGACTTAAAGCCTCGATTACAATGGTTTTTATTTCTGCCTTTGCTTGCGTTATGTTTTCTTTTTAATGAACATTTTTTGCTGCTTTTTCAAACCGACATTGTTAATCCGGTTCGACTGTCAATTGCAAATTGACGGTACACGGTCAAATCTTAATCCGGAGACTATCTGCCCGGTCCGATTTTATGTTGCCATCTTATTATGGAGTAAACTGGTGTTTATCATAACCCGGAACGGTTTACATTGTAAACCGGCCTTATATTAACAGGAGCTGTTTTCTCCTCCAAAGTTTGGGTTATCAGCCCCGCTACAAGGTTGGCCAGCCAACACCATGCCTGACGGTGACAGGTATTATATATTTCCATATTTGGTTATATGTTCTAACCAAAGTTATCATCTTTGGTTTTATATACATGAGTATCATGACCCGCCCGGTGGTAAACCGCCAGGGTGTTTTAAGCTTCTTGATTGCAGAAACAGCTTGAACAGATGAATATGGATATCATATCTTAGGTATTACGAATCAAACAGGCATCAGTTAAAGATAAATATGCACGAAGGCATACCAGACCAAGTATGTCAACTAGCCTATTACAAGGCGTTCCAGTGCCCAAAAAGATCATTGTTTTTATCAAATACATGTCACAGCATGTAGTATTCTAAACTGGCCTCCGGTTCATGCTTGGTCACGGGCTTGACCTGACGGTTGCGGATCATCTCGCGCCGGTTCAACTTCTTCCTCCCTACCCAGTGGCTGGAAATCAACAGTTGCCCAGTTGATCCCAGTTAAGGCTTGAAATACAGCTTCATCACTTATCAGCAGGGACGGTTCAATGTCAGGAGCGTAAGTGTGCTTACGGATTGGCGGGATAAGATTCTTAGCTTCAGGAATTGGTGCAGCAACCCGCTTGTTTTTATCATCATAGTTGGAATGATAGTGGGAAAGATCCGCCTCTTTAACCAGTTGACAAGCCAGAGGGCGCACTTCCCGGTTTATGGTTCGGAGATCCTCTTCATAAAATTTTGTCCCTTCTTCCTTCAAGCTGGGATAGCCTTGGGCCGCTTCAACAGGATAAAATTCAGGCACCCACGCTTTTTCCTGGATTAGGGCGGTCAAAGCACCCGTTCTAGCAGCAGATTTCTTCAGCTCTTCAACCTGGGCAGGGAGCATAGATAACCTTTCAATGGTATCTTTGATCAAGGTGGGCGACGAATTTTCATGGGAAGCAGTGTAGATGATCCGTTGTGCACCTGAGTACAGTTGCTCTATCAGAGTGTCGGCAGCTTTTAACTTCTTCTGCACATACGATCCCAAGTGGCCAATATGAGTTCCTGTATCATTGCAAGGGTTAGTAAACCGGCAGCTACATGACAAGGTCTGCTCAATTCAGAAAACAAGGATACCTACCAAATACAGCTGCAGTCATGGCATGAACCTGTCGCTTCATGCTGGTCAATTCATCAACAACCGGTTTAAGAGCGGCTTCTGCTTTTTCAGCCCTTTGCGCTAAAGCGGATTTCTCAGTCGTCCAATCCGCCCGCTCTTTGTTGAAGCCCTCTTTAAGTTTTTCCATAGCGCTCAAAGCGCTGGTCAGTTCTTCCTTTGCCTTGGAGGTTTCTGCCTGTTGCGACTTAAGGTTTTCCTACAGGTCGGCGGTTTGATTTTCTCTCTTGCTCAGCTCAGCCTGCATAGAGATAGTTATATGATGAAATGACAGTACAAATTTGAAGTACCAACCACATAACAAGTTATGCCCTTGGTACTTGGGGGCTAATGCATATTTGCTCTTCATTGTACAATTTCTACAAAGTCCCAAGCTCAATACAAGTATTCAACTTGGCACTTGGGGGCTAACGGCTATTTATTCAAAGTCTACTGATACAGAAATTTTCTTTTATAAAGTCTCGGTTTATCTTTATAAAGTTAAACCGGCCCTTGGGGGCTACGTCAGCAAGGTTAAAGATGCAATTGAGGTTCACATTGAATACTTACTACAAGTCCCGGTTTAAGTTGATATCTTAAACCATCACTTGGGGGATATTGGAGTTGATAAGATATGAAATAAGACAAGCAGAGAAGCATATAGGAAGTTACCTCATATTTTTCCTTCATCATATTGACCATACCGGCTTCATAATCGCGGCTGGTGTACAGCCGGTTCAGATAGCCAGAATGGAGATCTTGACCATTCAGAGCAGCATATGTTCACAAATCAGCATTCCATTTGCCTTTGCCAACCGCAGAAAATTCCTCTTTGGCAGTATGTCTTGACAAAGCAACATGATTACTTGGTTCAGTATGGCCAAAGCCAGTAATAAGGACATCATCATCTTTTTCTTCACTGGTTTGTACTGGGGTCGCCGGTTTGTCAGTATTCTTTGCTGGACTAGCCGGTTTATCAGTCCAGATAGAGCTGGTCGGCTGATCAACAGGGCCTGTGGTGTCAACCTCTGCCTGTTCAGCAACAAAGTCATGGTCTTGTGGTGGTGGGTCATTCAGCACATCATCAAGGTTGGCCTCTGCAGGATCTGGTATTCTCTCCGGTTTAGCGGATGTATTTTCCTCTGCCGTTTTGTTCAGGCGAGCTTTCTTGCTTGGTCTGGGTTTGGCACTGAGAAAGTCAAGCATGAAGGTCAATATAATGTATAAAATACATGTTAAAGATAAGGCAAGTGAACAACTTACCCAATGACCCTTTTGAGAGGTGGAAGATTGTTAGCTGACGACTCACCAGAGGAGGAATGAGAAGTGCCCTGATAATTGGAATCAGACGGATTAAGAGGTTGACGAAAACAACCTGCTTTAGGGCATGAAGTGACAAGGCAATTAGAGACCTCTGAACGGCGTTTTTGAACCGGACTGTTTGGTAAACCGGCGGAGGTAGCTACGTGGCCGCTGTGCCGGGTCGTGCGGCGAGCTTCGTGCTATTGTGTCTTCACAGGAAAGTTTGGATCCAAGTAAGCAAGAGGATGAGAAAATTTAACTTTCCGGTTTGCCTGACGGGTCTTTAGTGAAGGCAAAGGGTCTGAATCGGAGGAAAGAACGATTACCTCTGCAGCATCGGCGTAACTGAATTCAGCGTCGTCCTGGCAATAATCATCATCAATAAGGCGTATGAAAAATAAGTCAAGTGAGTCAAGTTCTACCTCAAGATCCGGGTTACCCACATCATCGTCAGCCGGTGGATTGGAGGATGCAGTGGTTCTCTTCCTGCTAGCAGGCTTCTTCACAGATTTGGTCTTTTGCCGGGTTGGCTTCACCGATTTATCTTGTGAAGGTTTCTTGTTCCAGAACGGATCATCGGCCTGTCAAAAATAATAACATTTTCAGATATGCAGATGGTATGATTCTTACTACTGGCGGTTTGTTGATGGCGCAAAAGGGGAGTAGGCCGGTTTGAGCACAAACATCCTCCGGTTCATTCAACATCTTTTTCACAGCTTCAGTAACTTCATCGTTTGTAAGCTAGATATCAATGTGCCGTTGAGCATCCTTTACATCTCCTGTATACTCGCACATCAAACCGGGGCGCTGGCTTAAGGGCAGTACGCTCCAAGATATCCAGCAGCGAGCAAAATCAACCTCTGTCAACCCGTTTGCCATGAAGGCCCTAAGCTTGGATAGTTGAGGAGCATATTTGCTTCCCTCCTTGGCAGTCAGCCTTTGAGGAAAAGGGTGTGTATTGCTCAGACGTTCCGGACGGTAACCCGACAGGGTATTTTCTTCAGAAGAAGAGGTGTCCTTGCAATAAAACCATGCCTAGTTCCATTCTTTGGGGTGGATGTGAAGATTGGCATGAGGGAAGGTGACTTCTTTCCTTTTCTGAATCGCCATACCGCCCAGTTCTTTGTTGGGTCCGTCTTTGAATTTTGTGCGACAGTTCAGGTGAAAGCAGTCCCTAAATAGCTCTACTGAAGGTTCCTCCTGAAGGTAAACCTCACTGAAGACTTGAAAGTGGCAGATATTGGTTACGGAGTTAGGACCGATATCTTGTGGGCGTAGTTCAAAGTTAGCTAAGACATCCCGGAAAAACTTTGAACCGGGAGGGTTGAAGCCCCGGCTTAAATGATCAGCAAAAACAATAACTTCTCCCTCTTGGGGAGTAGGGGGACATTCCGTGCCAGGGACCCTCCAGTGAATGACGTTTTTCTCGCTTAAAGCGCCCGTTTTCACCAGATTATTCAGCTGGTCCTCAGTCACTCGAGAAGGGACCCAGTTGCACTCATACACTTGTCTGGCCATGGCAAGATCTACAATACTGTCGGGTACTGATCCACGGACACCTATGGGACCGGCGGACCGAGTCCCTTTCGGTTCGGCGGGGGCGGAGATCGCGCAAAGAGCAGATCGAGGCGAAGCACACGAGCAGTTTACCCAGGTTCGGGCCGCACGGATGCGTAAAACCCTACTCCTGCTTTGTGGTTTGTATTGATTTCTTGCTCGGGAGCGCGAAGTGCTACAGTACACTTCAGCAGCTAACGAGACCGAGCGTGAGTGTTCTCTGAATTAGCTAACCCCCCTCTACGTTGCGCATGGGCCTCCTTTTATATGCTCAAGGGGTCACCGACAGGTGGCAACGGAGACGAAGGGTAAAACTGGAAAGGTGTTGCGTAGGTACAGCCACCCGCTACAGTGTATCATACCTAACCCTGACGGCAGGGGACAAGGGCATTAAATGCCCGTCTGTGTCGCCTAAACAGTGCAAAAGGGACCGTCAGGGATGCCACCGCTCGCCACGATGGCAAACTTGTCAGCGCCGCTTGCCACCGTGCGCCGCTGGCTGCACAGCCTCCCGCCACGTACGCCTGGAAGGGTCCCAGAGCGACACGTTGGTGGATGTGCTGGAGCGCGGGCATAGAGAGGTGGCTCATCACGGCAAGCGCCTTGCCGCGGTCGCTGTCTTGTCGCATCCGGGAGCTTGTCGCTCACCGGGCCTTGCCGGGACGAGTGGCGTGCCGCGGCAAGTTCCTTGAAGTGCCTTGGGTGGCCTTCCCGGCAAGCTCCTCTTGCCGGGGTCTTGGGATGCTTTTGTTAGCCTTCCCGGCAAGCTCCTCTTGCCGGGGTCTTGTCTTCTTGGCTTGGACACTTTGTTCTTGAATGGCTCCAAAGGAACCATGGAGGACCTTGGCGGTCACCCGGCAAGCCTTGCCGCGGGATGCTGCGACTGCCCGTGCACAAGTTCGGGATACTAGGGTACCCCTACTCTACTACACCGACAGGAGCCCCCGGGCCTGGGCCATACACGGTGCCGAGCGCTGTTGGGCCAGGCCCAAAACAGGGCACGGGCACGCGCGGCCTAGGTTACGCCGTATCTTACTCCGTATCCACCGCACCCTCCCCGAACGTCCCGCGTTGAATGCGGCGTCGTGGGAGAGATCGTGGGTGGTTTCTTTATTCGGAAATGCGGAACGTCTGCCCCCTCCCTCTTTATAAGCAGGGGAAACAGGGGCAGTTCGCCCACTCGCCCGTTGCTGTTCCAATCTCAGAAATCTCCGCCGCTCCCTCGCCTTCCCAAAGCGGAGAGAGAGAGAGCAGCGCTCCGCCCCCCATCGCCACCAGCACCACCAATGCCGTCAACCTCCTCCACTGCTTCCGCCATGGCTCCAACAGCCGACAAGGGGAAGGTCGTGAAGTCGACCGAAGCTCAGCGGCTCGCGGCGCTGCGGAAGGAGCGGGCCATCTTCCCCCCCAATCTTGGCGCGAAGGAGCTGAGGGAGAACTACTAGCTTTTCTGGTGGGCGGAGACGCGAGCGCATCCGCGCATGAAGGTACTCCCTGCCGCCGCTTGGAAGAAGGCTCCGAATGGATACCCCTTCTTTGCATTGTTCTTCTACTGCGGGCTCTGCCCGCCTTTCTCTGAATTCTTCTGCGACATCATGAATACCTACGGATTCCACCTCCTTGACTTCACCCCCAATGCCGTTCTGACCATGGCAGTTTTCGCACATCTCTGCGAAAACTTTGTCGGAGTCCTTCCCAACGTAGCCCTCTTCCGCCACTTCTTCATACCCCAAGTAGAGAGAGGGGAGCCATTATCTGACGGAATCGCCTGGATCTCGAGGGCCGGCAAGAAAGAAACCTATCTGGAGGGAGAATTCCACGGCAAGTGGGAGGAGTGGAGAGCAGACTGGTGCTGGATTGACGAGGAGAACCCGCAGGCATTCACCACCCGGCGCCAAACCCCAGTAGCACGCGGCAGCGATTGGAGCGACGTGGCCCCGGAAGATGACAGGCTGAAGATTGCCGTCACCAGGATCCTATGCCTCAGGCTTGCCAGGCTCACTGTAGGCGCTGTTGGCGTAGATTTCCTTCGCCGCCGCATCGCCCCCCTGAAGGAGCGGGGGAGGCCCACTTGGTAGTTCAAGAACGCGGCAGACATCATGAGGCTGCGGCCGGGCCTCAATTTTAACTTCATAGTTCTGGAGCTCAACGCGATGCTCCAGGAG
This sequence comes from Triticum dicoccoides, assembly GCF_002162155.2. Classification (NCBI taxonomy): domain Eukaryota; kingdom Viridiplantae; phylum Streptophyta; class Magnoliopsida; order Poales; family Poaceae; genus Triticum; species Triticum dicoccoides. The sequence goes on along the minus strand of NC_041384.1, from coordinate 5,026,731 downwards.
CTCTTCAAGTATGACCCCTAACATCCTGAGGTGTTCAGGTTGCCGGGGGCGTCGTTCCGTTGTGCAACAATTTCGCGCTCGACCGCATCCGTGCAATGATGCCGTAGTGCGACTCGCATGGAATTGTGCCAACTTGGCAGGAGCCTCCCTCCCCACCAAGAAGGCGTCTCCGCAAGGTTGGTGACGTGGCGGAGCAGCAGGCGAGCGAACAGCCGCCGCGCCGCCCGACACGCTCCACCGCGGCAAGCACTGTTGCCGCGGGAGCATCTCACGCTGCAACGACAACTGGAGCGGGGCCCTCCCGGACCACCGCTTCTACTCCAGCCGTAGCAGGATCGTCTCAGACCACCGCCACTGCTCCCGCCAAGCGGCCAAGGGAAGCTACTCCTCCGCCTCCTCGCGCCGGACGTGAGCCAGACTTCGACTTCTCCGCGTTCAGCTCCGGCGAGGAAGAAGAAGAAGAGTAAGGCTCCGTTGTTGTACTTGTGGTTCTTCAATCCTTGCTGTATTGTCTTGTATCTGATTTGCTTTACTCTGAACTTGTTCCTTTTCAGGACTCTGGCCCAGAGAGAAGCAAAGAGAGCCAAGGATCCGGTGATTATCATCGAGGATGAACCCACGGCGACAGAAGGGGATGCACCCGAGACAATCTTGCCGGACCCGGCAACTTTTCTCCAGAGCAGCCCCCAGCGTAAGTATACGGTTTACTTTCCGCTGTGAGGCGCACATGGGTACTTGTCTTTGCTGATATCTGCTTGTTGACTTGTGTAGGAGCCGAGCAGCCCCACCAGGAGCCAAGGGAGAATCCCCCGGCAAGGGAGAACTCTCCGGCAAGGGAGGGCTTCCCGGTAAGGGAGAAGTCTCCGGCAAGGGAGGGTTCTCCGGCAAGGGATAGCACAAGCGGCCCCCTGATGGCGGAGACCACGACTGCAGAACCTGGTGCAGGTACTCCTCTTGCTTCAAAACTTCCCTTGGGTTCTTCTTCTTTTGATCTTCTTCTTGTCGAATATTTGCTTGACTCTTCTCCCCTTTCCGGCTGTCAGACCCACCTGCTGCGGAGCAGATGGAGACCGAGGTTGCCGCCGAAGAAGCGGCCAGTGCTGACGATCCTCCCGGCGCAGAGGCCGCCAAGGCTGCCGCCGCAGCAACTGGCGAGGGGTCTGGTGATCGCACTGACGGCCCTGAGGCCGCAGGAGCGCCAGGCGCTGCACCGGCCGCCGACCCGTCCGCCGCTGCCGCAGCGCCAGGCTCCGAAGAGCCCCAGCCAGGCGTCTACTTGAAGGCCGGCGAAGGCGTCTTCATCAACCTCCCCTGGGCGTCAAGCTCCAGGGCGCCGGTCGAGGGGGAGATCTTCGACGGAGAAGTGCTCCCCTGGGGTGGGCGGCGGGGCGGAGGCACGGTGGGGCGGTTGCTGGCGGGGCCGCGGCGGTGGAGCAGTGGCGGTGCGGCCGCCGAATCCCTGGGCGGGGGACGGCGCGGCTGCCGGTTCTCGGGGCGGGGGCAGCGCGGTGGTCGGAGCTCCTGCCGGATGTGGAAGGTTACGGGGGAGTCAGGGGCGTGGCGGCGGCGGGGGGAGGTAGGGCGCGGTGGCGGGTGGAGGCTGGGCATGGCAGTGGCGGGTGGGAGGCTGTCCGCGGCGGCAGGAGGAAGGCAGGGAGAGATGGTCGGGAATTTTGTAATGGGCCATTCGGGAGGTGCATAGTGGGCAAGTTGGGTTCCTATTATTTGGATCTCTGGAACACCTCGCGGTCCCTATATAGGGCGCGGTGATCAGAATAACTATTTTGATCCCAGGATCAGAATAGTGTTACTTTATATAAATTTTTCCTACTACCGGGTGTAGTTACTCCCACTTTTGTTTTTTACGTTCTAGTTAGTATCTATCATATCGTAGAGTATGTACGCGTAGTATGTAGTATATGATAATATTTAGGTAGTATATATATACTACTTTTTTGATAGTATATATCAAATTTTGTGCATACTGCATTTCGCGTACAAATATGTATGTATTTCACAAATACAATAAAACTATGAGCTCGCTTGCAATTTTTTCATATAAATCACTTTGGAGTATTTTAGATATAGTATATGAACATACTAAAAATAATAAAGTAGAGTATATACTACCAAAAGGTAGTATATGAGAAGTGGGTGTAATTACACCCAGTAGTAGGATATATATATATAGGGTCACGCTATTCGTCACCCTGGGTGAGCAATTCTTATTCCTCACCCCATACCACCCCACGGCCAAAACTTTAGCAGGTAAGAAATAAACTACTTGAGGTAAGATTAAACAAGGAGGAGGAAACTGACCTTCCACCGCAAACGAAGGTGGGTGAGGTAATCTTACGCTACTAAAATACAAATGATGGTATTGTACTTTTACGGCAATGTGTAGGGAGACATTACTGACATTTTTTTATAGAATAACACTGCGCTCCAGAACCATTGCCGTAAGAAACAATAGACTTGCAAGGTAAATTTACCTCGCACACATAATTCTGCACGGGCTGCATCGCATGACCCTTTTCGTGTCATGTCGATTTCTTTAAATATCTTCTTCCACTCCCAGAGTAAGAACGAGGCAAATTGGATGGCCGAGACTTCTCTTTACAATTGCTTCAGATCAAGGCTAATGCATACGTACTAAGTTTTTCTTTTTCCTTTTCGTCATCTATTTTTATCACTTGCTCATGAGGCACCATTGATTTGACCATTGATGTAGTGGAAATATTATTTGGGGTATCTGAAGTTGCATCCTCAACCATTTGAAAGTTTTTTATTGAGTTTTGACTGGAATTTCAAGCGGTAAAATGGCCTCAAAATTACATTCCTGAAAAGACCGTATTTGTATCATATGAACACAACATTGCTTCTTCTTTTTTGCAAGGAAACACCTATTCTTTAAAAAGAATAATGTTATCTCAAAGGGATTCTTGCCAAACTTCATTATAATACACTGAAAATTTTACAGTATCATTTCTAAGAAACGCAAATTACAGGGTCAGCTCTCAAGAAAACATAGATGGGACTCTATACATGGCCTCCAAGAGCAAGCTGATAGCCTCACTACCGACATAAATACACGATTAAACCTCATTTCTTCACAGGGTCAGCCCGGAGAAAATAGCAGGAACGCGATTCAGAAAGAAGACAAGCAGCCTGCAGCTCTCCAGGGTTAAACCTCATGAATTATAGCCGAGTTCTGCTTCGGTAC
>NC_041384.1:4998812-5023264 GCF_002162155.2 Triticum dicoccoides | reverse complement strand
CTTAACGTATAAGGGCATTTTGGGCATATGGTGCTTAACGTATCCCGCGCCGTATGCGGCGTGGCCATACAGGTAGAGCCGAGCGCACGGCTCGAGCCGATACGGCCGCTCGCAACTACCCTCTCCCCTTCGCGCAAAAAAAACACGACCTGCGCTGATCACACGGCCCATTGCAACATCGCCCCGCCCCGCCGATCGCCGCCCTTACCCGCCGATCGCCGCCCTTACCCGCCGATAGCCGCCTTTCCCCGCCGATCTAGACGTGGTCACGCTGCCAATTCCAACGTCTTCCCGTTCGGCCGATCGCCGCCTTCTCCCCGTCTTCACCCGGGATCTGGCCGGCGCGGACAGATCTTGGAGTCGCCCGCCGTACGTGATGTCGCCTCCGTGCAGGTCATCACGGTGACGTGGCCTACGTGGATGCCGTCGCCGCCCGCAACTCCGTGATCAACCTCTCCGAGAACGTCCTCGCCGTCCGCAGCCACGCCAGGCCGGCCGAAGTGCACGTGCATGCCATGTAAGCCGTCTAGTTCGTCAAAAAATTGAATCTGTAAATAATTATGTGCAATCACTTGTTAGATAAGAATTTCTCAATTTTTTATTATAATATTGCAGTGTTGGTTGATAGACCATTTAATGGATAAAGAAACTGGATTTACGGATCTGTTTTTGGACACGAGTTGGGATGGTAGCGATAGTGTTGATCGTACGAATGGTAATGATAGTAAAGATGATGATGATGGCAGCGACAATGAATCCTGGTCGTCGTACGATAATTTACCTGAAGAGGATTTTGAAAAGAAGGAGGAGGGTGCTTGTAGTGAAAACGTAAGTGTCATGTACAGTCTTTTCGTCGGATGAAGAACCATATGGTACTTACACGTGCATATGATTTTTTTATGTGCAGGAGGATATTGACGTTCAGAACGTGGAAAATCATGGTGTTGAATCTTTCGGGGATAACATAAGCCAGGTTCGGTCCAAAATTTAAGATGTCATTGAATAATAAAAAAATGGTTATGACAACTTACACTTGCTTATGTGGAATATTTTAGGCTAACTTTGATTATTGGAGTGGTGAAGATGGATATGAGCATGAGGATGGAGCTAATATGGACATTGAGGAAGCTGAAATCCAGCAACGTGCGCTGGAGACACAGTTGAAGGTTATGGGTATGACATTTGCATCACAATGGGAGGCTCACATGTTCTATAATAACTACACCAAAGACCGTGGATTCAGTATCAGAAAAGATAAGGTGAAACGAGGAAAAGGACTTTCAACCACTGTTCGGTATAGGAGATACGTTTGCTCGAGGGCAGGAAAACGTCTCAGTAAATTTTTAAACCCGGAGGGTCGTACACGCAGGCTAAGACCAGAGACTCGTTGCGAGTGTGGCTCACATTTAGTCGTGAAGTTGGACAAAGGACGTGGAGTTTGGTTCGTGGCAGCTTTTATGGATGATCACAATGGCTAGACCAGATGAGGTGGTATTTCTGCGGTCACATTGAGTGATGGGAGATCACCAAATAGCTGAGATCTTGGCGATGGAAGGAGCTGGGATCAGAAAGCATATCATCGTTGACAACTTCATTAGCAGGTATGGCTCGTATGATAAGTGTGGGTTTCTGAGACGAGACGTGTACAATCTATGTTGCCGAGAAAAAATGAAGCTGATTCCGAAGGGTGATGCTAACACGGCAATCGGGATTATGAGGAGCAGAAAGGAGAAGGATCCAGAGTTTTTCTTTGAGTACGTGCTCGATAAGGAGGGCCGTTTGAAGAGCATGTTCTGGTGCGATGCACAGTCGCGGCGGGACTATCAATTGTATGGAGATGTGACGGTGTTCGACAGCACGTATAAGATGAACAGATATGGTATGCCGTTCATCCCCTTTGTTGGTGTAAACAATCACCGGTGCACCATAGTTTTTGGTTGTGCCATTGTGTCCGACGAGACCGAAGCGACGTACGTGTGGCTGCTTCAGACATTCCTGAAGGCCAATTGTCAGAAAAGCCAAGGTCAATCATCACAGATGGAGACGCTGCAATGATACGAGCTATTCGGTTGGTTTTGGTTGATGTGTTGCACCGTCTCTGCTCATGGCACGTGGAAAAAAACATGCAGAAGCACATTAATTACAAATCGCTAAGTGAGTTCAGGGCACTCTTGTACTACTCCACCTCTCCAGCCAACTTTGAGGCGAGATGGCACGCTTTCGTCCGTAAATGGAAGACTGATAAAACAGAAGAGTGGCTGAGTAGGATGTACAGGAAGAGGAGTCTGTGGGCAGCATCATATCTGTCAGATGGTTTTTTTCTGGGTATGCGCAGTAATCAAAGGAGTGAAAGTCTTAACTCTTGTCTTCACCTGCACTTGGACGGTGCTATGACTATTGTTGACCTAGTTGTGCATTATGAGAATTGCATAGTCCGACAACGTGAGAACGAGGCGCATGATGACTGTGTTTCAAATCAGTCATTGCCACCATCAGTCACAGAATATAAGGATATTGAGAAGCATGCCGCCAAAGTATTCACTCATTCCAATTTTTATATTCTTCAACAAGATCTGAAGAAGATGGGAGAACTTGAGATTTTTGAGACGCTAGTGGGAGTTGACTGCCACACCTTCATCGTGACATGGAGAAATAACCGGAAATTTCAGTTCAGCGTGAATTATCGAGCTGAAAACTCTGAGAATACGATAGACTGCAGTTGTGGACGAATGCTTCGGAAAGGATTGCCTTGCAAACACATTCTGTATGTGTTGGTTCATCTTAAAAAATCTAAAATACCTAAGTGTTGCATCCTTAAGAGGATGTCGAAAGTTGGGAGAGGTGGGCTGCCTGCACAGCGAAAGAGTGACTTGTTTGGCTGGGGTTGGACAGGGGCAGAGCAGCGTGCTCGCTATAGTCAACTTAGTATAACAGGAGCTGAAGCTTTTCATGTTGCTTCAAATGATCCATTCATCTATGATGAGTTGATGCAGTGTCTGCAGAATATAATAGCAAAGAAGAAGGTCCCTGATGATGATGCTGTTGGTAGTACAAGAAATGTGCATGAGGATCCACGTCAGCCGGAACAACATGTTGATGTCATAGGTGATCCCGTGAAAGTTTCCACGAAGGGCGCCCCTAAACAGAGCAGAACAGGGCGGGCAAAGAAAGATCCAAATGTTACAAAGAATGGAAGACCAAAATCATTTTCTGAGAAAAAACCCGGTCCTCTTTGTGGCATTTGTAAGAAAGAGGGCCATAGACGGCAAACGTGCCCTGAGAATGAAAAGTAAGTTTTTCATTTTTTCAACTATTTTTTGGTTTTGTCTTCACAATTGTCTGATTATTTGTTTACAATTTGTTATGTAGGAACCGGGCATAAAGATGAAGTACTCATAATCAGTTGAAGGCACTGGCAATTTCAATTTATTTGTTTAAGAATAAGAGACATGGCACTTTGAGTTTATTCTTTAAACCACCTTGTTTGATGAAAGTCGTTAGCACTTTCAGTTTATTTGTTTAAGAATAATAGACATGGCACTTTGAGTTAATGTTTATGCCACCTTGTTCAATGTTATGAGACATGCGATTTATATTTTTATGTGTGAAACATATTATATTTGTATGAATGTGTTACTGCTGTAATGACATAGTAAACTTATGGAGATCTTTAAAATGTAATGTATGTGACAATTGTTTTGTAAAAAAAAAGCCCCAGCCGTGGCCGGGCGCGCGCGCGCGGACGGTAAACTACTACGCCTTCTGGCGAGGCCTTTCGGCCGCCGAGCGGGGAGGCCACGGCGCACAGCAGGGCATCATGTTCTGTAGCGAGCTTGTGAGAAGGCGAAGAGACGGGTATGTAAACCGGTCGGCGCGTCTCTCCGCGGGCGAGGTGGGACTAAACCTACTCGGCACAAAGCGCCAACGTCCGTATCTGCACACGAAGAGGATCGGCCCACGCGCCCGACGCGCGTCGTTTATGGGTCGACAGATCGCCATATTCCCCCTCGGGATCGTTGCATGTGTGCTGCTGGCTGGGGCGGGACGAGACGTGTGCCACCCGGTGCGCGGCTGGTCGGTTGGCCGGCTGCTGGGCTAGCAGACCCGCCCCGTGGCGCAGGACGAATGGCGCCAGCCCGCACTACCTGCACTGCGCGGGCCCGCCACTGGCTCGGCTGTCGGCCACCGCACGGGCTAGAATATTCGTCGGACCGATCGCCGCCGCTGCCACCAGAATCGACGTGAGAAATTGTGCAGCTTTTATCCACATCGCACCAACTCAGGACGGCGGGCATATTTTTTAATAAAAAAATGACCGCCGCGAGTAGGAACAACAACAACAGTACATGTAATATCGCAGAGGCAAACTGATAAATTTTAGGACAGAAAAAATATTACTTGCCCACACGCATTTAAATTTTTAGTGTCTCACGAAAGCAATAAATAAAACATGAAAAATTGTCGAAAACTATCCTAGTGCCATGTCGCATTACAATCGATCACAGTATCCAACAACGGTAGGGAAACCTTCTATGGGACTAAAACCCTACCAATGCTAATACCTACTCCTTCTCCATGATTTTAACAATTTTCATCTTCACTTTCTCTAATCTGTTGACCTCAGAAAAAATGATTTCTGCGACAATACGCGACCTTGACTCATTAATCTCTTGCTGGTCAAATTCATGTGTCCAGCGATCTCCGTCCCAGTATTTTATGCACCACATCACAAAAAGTCCACAAGACACTCTGCAATAAACATGTGTGTGATCAGCTTAGGATATAGCATGCACTTTCTTGTATTCATTTAACTTACCCATCATGTTGTCTCGGCATTTTATACTCATTAATTGGCCACGATGAGACATCTGGAATTTTTTTTGATTCAAGAGTAGAGTTGGCCTCCATAATATCTTTAGAAATTTCAGCTCTCTGAAACAAATTAACAAACCAGAATTTAATGTATGACTCAATAATGTTCTGAATGGGAGTGTGACAATTATAGTGTACCAGGGTGGCAATCATATTGCGAATTCTTTTGCTTATTGCGCCTTTAGAATTTGAGTCAAGAACTTGAAACTCCTCCTTGACGGTGTGCATCACTATGGTTATCCAATGATTGTCATTAACGTGCATAGGAAAATACGCCTATATAGTAAGCAAATGATGTTAGTGCAATTAAATAATAATGACTAACAAAAACAAATAAATATGAAAGGAATACCTTGTCCCGTCTGAAATACTCATCCATTACTCTTGCGAGGACTTCTGCTTTCTTTGTAACATGTTCAGAATCCAAATCATTAATTGACTTGGTCTTTCCCCTAGCCCTACCCAACATAAATTTGGGGAACCACGTTGTTGATATGAAACGATCAGAGAAATCACGGTGTTGTAAGTGTTTACAATATGCATTGATTATCTGCATACATAAACAAAAAATGAGGTCAACTTGTGAAGTATAAATGAGAGTTTTGTTAAAACCAAACTCATACTTACAGCGCCATTCAACCATTTAAAAGTCAGGACATCGTGAAGCATAGCTGGCGTGCATATGTCCCCATCTGGTGGTGGCATATCGACCACGGTTCGGTGCATGCTTCTTTGTCGATGCGAGAGTCTCAATAAAAACTCTGGCTGCCTCTATGTGATCCGGAGTCATATTGGGAACTTGCCAGAATTGAATGTGGTGACGATGCAAACAGATCTAAAACAATGCAGCTATATTCGTTAAAAATAATAAAAAATTTACATAACGCGTGAACGAATTATAAAGTAGTACTTGACTTACTTTTTTTAACACGTTTGTTCCGGGTAATGAGAAGGTCGTACGGGGATAGACAATATTTCGACGGATTTCGTTTGTGTTTACCTTCATTGTCCTCGCTGCCTTCACCATTACCTATGTTGCTCTTTGCCGGGAAACTCTCAGACATGTCTTCAGACTTTGTTGGTGACAAACCACCCATAGACTCACCAGAAATATCAGCATTCTGCGGGGTTCGAGACATATACGAAAAGTCTTTTGTACGTACAGTTGATGACGAACATGGAGACTTTCCATTATCCTCTATAATGAAAGGATCAGTAGCGTCACCTTTACCCGGTGTTGTCGCCGGAGCACCCGTGTCATCAACGGGCACGTAGGAATCATTGAAACCCGTGAAAGATGTTACTAGCTCCACATCGGTAGGTGAATCAATATCTGGCCAATATTTTGATGACTTGTACTTGCCATTCTCCATCCCAACTTCTTAACCTACATTATCAAATTCATCATTGGTGTCCCTCTTATTGGGTTTGTACAGCACACCTTCCGTGTTCAACTTTTCCATTACCATCTACAAACACAAATGAAACACGATAAGTACTTGAACAACTAAAACATGTTTAATATAAATTTTATATTACCTGTGCACATCTTTCGGGTATATTGAGAACCTCCTTGTGAAGCAGCTTTATGTATGTCATCACACGGTCCATACTGTTAGTCGTGTTCGATGAAACCCCTGACGTGTTTGGATTTCTACTCCTGCCACCACCTTTCCGTTTAGGTTTCTTCGTTTCTTCATCTGGGATAGTCCCTTCATGTGCTATCTTAGCACGTCTGTACTCTTCGCTAACGCAGTTTTCAAGCTGTACAACAAAAAAAATAACAACTATAGTTAATTACTATGTGCAACCAATAAGGACTATACTCATTGACTTACATTGCCGATGCCACGCCCGTGCATGTTGTCATAGTCGTCTCTCTTTTTCCCTTCCGTTTCTGGCCAGTTAACCATTAGTGGGTATTCATGAGACAAAGGATCAAATGTATCCACACCAATTGGCTCAAATTTTTCCCAGTATATATACTACATGATAGCAAACACAACTAGTTAGACACATATATCACATAAAATTATATATACATACAACTATTCTGAAATGACTTGTACCTGAAGAAGAGCCAAGTTCCCGATAGGCCACTTGAATTTTTCAAGATCTTCGACCGATTTTTTAATAGCTTCCATGCACACCTCCAACGTGAAATTGTTCCAACTGTATGACTTTATAGCGTTCACGTCCTCCACCATTTTGTAATAACGATAAGGAACAAACTTGGTGGATTGTGGTGCTAAGACTGTACCCATAAGAACCAGTACGGCCCTTCTCACAAAATCATCATCATATGACTGAGTATCAACAATATTTTTTATCAACTCATCGATGAGGATTAGGCCTGTTCTTTTGTCTACAAACCGATTCGGAACAATTTTTTTGGCATCTAGTTGTACTGTTGCTATCATGCTACTGACATCATCACCCTTGTTATGTAGCGCAAATATATCGTAAACATCTTCATTAAGCACACTGAGGCCGTCAGTATTTGGCCGAATAATAAATCGCTTTCTAGTACTGTCATACGTTGTAATCATAAATTCCAATAAATTTTTCCTCATTTTCACGAAAGGAATTCTCAACATACGGTCCAATTTTGTGCCACATAGCATCATGCGTTGTCTGGCTGTGAATTTTCCCACCAATTCGCACCACTTCTCAACCGAGCAGTACAAATCTCCTAATTCTTGCATTCTAAATAAGATGCCAGTTAGCTAACTAGTTACGAGATTCAAAAAAGATTACGTACGGTTCAATACCATACCTTTCGGCGTCTCGTCGAGCACCGGCAGCCACCGTTGCCAAACCCCACCCGGTGTGGGTTAGTCCTGGCAGCCGTGCGCCCTCTGCCCACACGAGCGCGCTGGCCGACGGCCCGTCCTAGGGTTTAGGGTGCCGGCGAATTTGCCGAGACGGCACGGTCGGGCCTGAGATCCAAGTCGCGCGCGCAGATGACGGAAGGGAGTTTGGATGGCCATGTAATGCGACCGTCGGATCGGGGACGGGTGAGGAGGTGCATGGAGGTGGCGGGGCTAGGCGGTCCTAGGGCGAGGTAATGGCGGCTTCGTTTCCATGCCATGCACGCACGTACGGCGTCATAGACGTGGTCACGACATAGTGGGCCACTTGGCCGGTCCCGTAAAACTACCGCTGGCTGGCCCACGTTTCGTGCATGCCACCTCATACCACCAATCCAACCGGCACTGATCGGATATGAACGATGTCAGCCCCGTACTACGTTCTCTTTTCGGACTCAGCCGGTGGACCCCAAACTTTTTGCACACGCACTCATCGACAGGTCCATCATGCGTGCAAGTTTTCATAATTTTCCGACACCGTATGAATTTCCTATGGTTTTCTCCTTGAAACGCACCGAAAACACTGACCGGGCATGACGCAACGTGCGTTTGGTGTCCGACGTCGTTCAAATCTTGCGTGGGGCCCTAAGATGGGCATGCCCACTGCCTCCCAAAATTTGGTGACGTGTTCGTGCATGCCACCTCGTACCACCAATCCAACCGGCACTGATCGGATATGAACGATGTCAGCCCCGTACTGCGTTCTCTTTTCGGACTCATCCGGTGGACCCCAAACTTTTTGCACACGCACTCATCGACAGGTCCATCATGCGTGCAAGTTTTCATAATTTTCCGGCACCGTATGAATTACCTATGGTTTTCTCCGTAAAACGCATCAAAAACACTGACCGGGCGTGACGCAACGTGCGTTTGGTGTCCAACGTCGTTCAAATCTTGCATGGGGCCCTAAGTGAAGGAAATATGCCCTAGAGGCAATAATAAAGTTATTATTTATTTCCTTATATCACGATAAATGTTTATTATTCATGCTAGAATTGTATTAACCGGAAACATAATACATGTGTGAATACATAGACAAACTTCGTGTCACTAGTATGCCTCTACTTGACTAGCTCGTTAATCAAAGATGGTTATGTTTCCTAACCATGAACAAAGTGTTGTTATTTGATTAACGAGGTCACATCATTAGTTGAATGATCTGATTGACATGACCCATTCCATTAGCTTAGCACCCGATCATTTAGTATGTTGCTATTGCTTTCTTCATGACTTATACATGTTCCTATAACTATGAGATTATGCAACTCCCGTTTACCGGAGGAACACTTTGGGTACTACCAAACGTCACAATGTAACTGGGTGATTATAAAGGAGTACTACAGGTGTCTCCAAAGGTACATGTTGGGTTGGCGTATTTCGAGATTAGGATTTGTCACTCCGATTGTCGGAGAGGTATCTCTGGGCCCTCTCGGTAATGCACATCACATAAGCCTTGCAAGCATTGCAACTAATGAGTTAGTTGCGGGATGATGTATTACGAAACGAGTAAAGAGACTTGCCGGTAACGAGATTGAACTAGGTATGGGATACCGACGATCGAATCTCGGGCAAGTAACATACCGATGACAAAGGGAACAACGTATGTTGTTATGCGGTCTGACCGATAAAGATCTTCGTAGAATATGTAGGAGCCAATATGGGCATCCAGGTCCCGCTATTGGTTATTGACCGGAGACGTGTCTCGGTCATGTCTACATTGTTCTCGAACCCGTAGGGTCCGCACGCTTAAGGTTACGATGACAGTTATATTATGAGTTTATGCATTTTGATGTACCGAAGGTTGTTCGGAGTCCCGGATGTGATCACGGACATGACGAGGAGTCTCGAAATGGTCGAGACGTAAAGATTGATATATTGGAAGCCTATGTTTGGATATTGGAAGTGTTCCGGGTGAAATCGGGATTTTACCGGAGTACCGGGAGGTTACCGGAACCCCCCGGGAGCTAGATGGGCCTTAGTGGGCTTTAGTGGAAAGGAGAAAGGGGCAGCCCAAGGTGGATGTGCGCCTCCCCCCTTCCCCTAGTCCTATTAGGACTAGGAGAGGTGGCCGGCCCCCTCTCTCTCTTTCCCCCCTCAAGGAATCCTATTCCAACTAGGATTGGGGGGGGGGGGGAATCCTACTCCCGGAGGGAGTACGACTCTCCTGGCGCGCCCCTTGTGGCCGGCCAGCCTCCCCCCCTTTGGTCCTTTATATACTGAGGTAGAGGCACCCTATAACACACAAGTTGATCCACGTGATCTATTCCTTAGCCGTGTGCGGTGCCCCAAGCCACCATAGTCCTCGATAATACTGTAGCGGAGTTTAGGCGAAGCCCTGCTGGTGTAGTACATCAAGAACGTCACCATGCTGTCGTGCTGACGGAACACTTCCCCGACACTTTGCTGGATCGGAGTCCGGGGATCGTCATCGAGCTGAACGTGTGCTCAAACTCGGAGGTGCCGTAGTTTCGGTGCTTGATCGGTTGGATCGTGAAGACGTATGACTACTTCCTCTACGTTGCGTCAACGCTTCCGCAGTCGGTCTGCGTGGGTACGTAGACAACACTCTCCCCTCTCGTTGCTATGCATCACATGATCTTGCGTGTGCGTAGGAAATTTTTTGAAATTACTACGAAACCCAACAGTGGCATCCGAGCCTAGGTTATTTATGTTGATGTTATATGCACGAGTAGAACACAAGTGAGTTGTGGGCGATATAAGTCATACTGCCTACCAGCATGTCATACTTTGGTTCAGCGGCATTGTTGGACGAGACGACCCGGACCAACATTACGCGTACGCTTATGCGAGACCGGTTCCCCCGACGTGCTTTGCACACAGGTGGCTTGCGGGCGACTGTCTCTCCAACTTTAGTTGAACCAAGTGTGGCTATGCCCGGTCCTTGCGAAGGTTAAAACGGAGTCTATTTGACAAACTATCGTTGTGGTTTTGATGCGTAGGTGAGATTGGTTCTTGCTTAAGCCCGTAGCAGCCACGTAAAACTTGCAACAACAAAGTAGAGGACGTCTAACTTGTTTTTGCAGGGCATGTTGTGATGTGATATGGTTAAGGCATGATGCTGAATTTTATTGTATGAGATGATCATGTTTTGTAACCGAGTTATCGGCAACTGGCAGGAGCCATATGGTTGTCGCTTTATTGTATGGAATGCAATCGCGATCTAATGCTTTACTTTATTACTAAACGGTGGTGATAGTCGTGGAAGCATAAGATTGGCGAGACGACAACGATGCTGCGATGGAGATCAAGGTGTCGCGACGGTGACGATGGTGATCATGACGGTGCTTCGGAGATGGAGATCACAAGCACAAGATGATGATGGCCATATCATATCACTTATATTGATTGCATGTGATGTTTATCTTTTTGTGCATCTAATCTTGCTTTGATTGACGGTAGCATTACAAGATGATATCTCACTAAATTATCAAGAAGTGTTCTCCCTGAGTATGCACCGTTGCCAAAGTTCGTCGTGCCCAGACACCACGTGATGATCGGGTGTGATAAGCTCTATGTCCATCTACAACGGGTGCAAGCCAGTTTTGCACACGCAGAATACTCAGGTTAAACTTGACGAGCCTAGCATATGCAGATATGGCCTCGGAACACGGAGAACGAAAGGTCGAGCGTGAATCATATAGTAGATATGATCAACATAACGATGTTCACCATTGAAAACTACTCCATCTCACGTGATGATCGGTTATGGTTTAGTTGATTTGGATCACGTAATCACTTAGAAGATTAGAGGGATGTCTATCTAAGTGGGAGTTCTTAAGTAATTTGATTAATTGAACTTAAACTTATCATGAACTTAGTACCTGATAGTATCTTGCTTCTTTATGTTGATTGTAGATAGATGGCTCGTGCTGTTGTTCCGTTGAATTTTAATGCGTTCCTTGAGAAAGCAAAGTTGAAAGATGATGGTAGCAATTATACAGACTAGGTCCGTAACTTGAGGATTATCCTCATTGCTGCTCAAAAGAATTACGTCCTGGAAGCACCGCTAGGTGCCAGGCCTGCTGCTGGAGCAACACCAGATGTTATGAACATCTGGCAGAGCAAAGCTGATGACTACTCGATAGTTCAGTGTGCCATGCTTTACGGCTTAGAATCGGGACTTCAACGACGTTTTGAACGTCATGGAGCATATGAGATGTTCCAGGAGTTGAAGTTAATATTTCAAGCAAATGCCCGGATTGAGAGATATGAAGTCTCCAATAAGTTCTATAGCTGCAAGATGGAGGAGAACAGTTCTGTCAGTGAGCATATACTCAAAATGTCTGGGTATAATAATCACTTGATTCAATTGGGAGTTAATCTTCCAGATGATTGCGTCATTGACAGAATTCTCCAATCACTGCCACCAAGCTACAAGAGCTTCGTGATGAACTATAATATGCAAGGGATGAACAAAACTATTCCCAAGCTCTTCGCAATGCTGAAAGCTGCGGAGGTAGAAATATAGAAAGAGCATCAAGTGTTTATGGTTAACAAGACCACTAGTTTCAAGAAAAAGGGCAAAGGGAAGAAGAAGGGGAACTTCAAGAAGAACAGCAAGCAAGTTGCTGCTCAGGAGAAGAAACCCAAGTCTGGACCTAAGCCTGAAACTGAGTGCTTCTACTGCAAGCAGACTTGTCACTGGAAGCGAAACTGCCCCAAGTATTTGGCGGATAAGAAGGATGGCAAGGTGAACAAAGGTATATGTGATATACATGTTATTGATGTGTACCTTACTAGAGCTCACAGTAGCACCTGGGTATTTGATACTGGTTCTGTTGCTAATATTTGCAACTCGAAACAGGGACTACGGAATAAGCGGGCACTGGCAAAGGACGAGGTGACGATGCGTGTGGGAAACGGTTCCAAAGTCGATGTGATCGCGGTCGGCACGCTACCTGTACATCTACCTTCGGGATTAATATTTGACCTAAATAATTGTTATTTGGTGCCAGCGTTGAGCATGAACATTATATCTGGATCTTGTTTGATGCGAGACGGTTATTCATTTAAATCAGAGAATAATGGTTGTTCTATTTATATGAGTAATATCTTTTATGGTCATGCACCTTTGAAGAGTGGTCTATTTTTGATGAATCTCGATAGTAGTGATACACATATTCATATTGTTGAAGCCAAAAGATACAGAGTTGATAATGAAAGTGCAACTTATTTGTGGCACTGTCGTTTAGGTCATATCGGTGTAAAGCGCATGAAGAAACTCCATACTGATGGACTTTTGGAACCACTTGATTATGAATCACTTGATACTTGCGAACCGTGCCTCATGGGCAAGATGACTAAAACACCGTTCTCCGGTACTATGGAGAGAGCAACAGATTTGTTGAAAATCATACATACCGATGTATGTGGTCCGATGAATATTGAGGCTCGTGGCGGATATCGTTATTTTCTCACCTTCACAGATGATTTAAGCAGATATGGGTATATCTACTTAATGAAACATAAGTCTGAAACATTTGAAAAGTTCAAAGAATTTCAGAGTGAAGTTGAAAATCATCATAACAAGAAAATAAAGTTTCTACGATCTGATCGTGGAGGAGAATATTTGAGTTACGAGTTTGGTGTACATTTGAAAAACTGTGGAATAGTTTCGCAACTCACGCCACCCGGAACACCACAGCGTAATGGTGTGTCCGAATGTCGTAATCATACTTTACTAGATATGGTGCGATCTATGATGTCTCTTACAGATTTACCGCTATCGTTTTGGGGTTATGCTTTAGAGACGGCCGCATTCACGTTAAATAGGGCACCATCAAAATCCATTGAGACGACACCTTATGAACTATGGTTTGGCAAGAAACCAAAGTTGTCGTTTCTTAAAATTTGGGGTTGCGATGCTTATGTGAAAAAGCTTCAACCTGATAAGCTCGAACCCAAATTGGAGAAATGTGTCTTCATAGGATACCCAAAGGAGACTGTTGGGTACACCTTCTATCACAGATCCGAAGGCAAGACATTCATTGCTAAGAATGGATCCTTTCTAGAGAAGGAGTTTCTCTCGAAAGAAGTGAGTGGGAGGAAAGTAGAACTTGACGAGGTAACTATACCTGCTCCCTTACTGGAAAGTAGTACATCACAGAAAACTGTTTCAGTGACACCTACACCAGTTAGTGAGGAAGCTAATGATAATGATCATGAAACTTCAGATCAAGATACTACTGAACCTCGTAGATCAACCAGAGTAAGATCCGCACCAGAGTGGTACGGTAATCCTGTTCTGGAAGTCATGCTACTAGATCATGATGAACCTACGAACTATGAAGAAGCGATGGTAAGCCCAGATTCCGCAAAGTGGCTTGAAGCCATGAAATCTGAGATGGGATCCATGTATGAGAACAAAGTATGGACTTTGGTTGACTTGCCCGATGATCGGCAAGCAATTGAGAATAAATGGATCTTCAAGAAGAAGACTGACGCTGATGGTAATGTTACTGTCTACAAAGCTCGACTTGTCGTGAAAGGTTTTCAACAAGTTCAAGGGGGTTGACTACGATGAGACTTTCTCACCTGTAGCGATGCTTAAGTCTGTCCGAATCATGTTAGCGATTGCCGCATTTTATGATTATGAAATTTGGCAGATGGATGTCAAAACTGCATTCCTGAATGGATTTCTGGAAGAAGAGTTGTATATGATGCAACCGGAAGGTTTTGTCGATCCAAAGGGAGCTAACAAAGTGTGCAAGCTCCAGCGATCCATTTATGGATTGGTGCAAGCCTCTCGGAGTTGGAATAAACGCTTTGATAGTGTGATCAAAGCATTTGGTTTTATACAGACTTTCGGAGAAGCCTGTATTTACAAGAAAGTGAGTGGGAGCTCTGTAGCATTTCTAATATTATATGTGGATGACATATTACCAATTAGAAATGATATAGAATTTCTGGATAGCATAAATTGATACTTGAATAAGAGTTTTTCAATGAAAGACCTCGGTGAAGCTGCTTACATATTAGGCATTAAGATCTATAGAGATAGGTCAAGACGCTTAAATGGACTTTCACAAAGCACATTCCTTGACAAAGTTTTGAGGAAGTTCAAAATGGATCAAGCAAAGAAAGGGTTCTTGCCTGTGTTACAAGGTGTGAAATTGAGTAAGACTCAATGCCCGACCACTGCAGAAGATAGAGAGAATATGAAAGATGTTCCCTATGCATCAGCGATAGGATCTATCATGTATGCAATGCTGTGTACCAGACCTGATGTGTGCCTTGCTATAAGTCTAGCAGGGAGGTATCAAAGTAATCCAGGAGTGGATCACTGGACAGCGGTCAAGAACATCCTGAAATACCTGAAAAGGACTAAGGATATGTTTCTCGTATATGGAGGTGACAAAGAGCTCGTCGTAAATGGTTACGTTGATGCAAGCTTTGACACTGATCCGGCGATTCTAAATTGCAAATCGGATACGTGTTTACATTAAACGGTGGAGCTGTCAGTTGGTGCAGTTCTAAACAAAGCGTCGTAGCGGGATCTACATGTGAAGCGGAATACATAGCTGCTTCGGAAGCAGCGAACGAAGGAGTCTGGATGAAGGAGTTCATATCCGATCTAGGTGTCATACCTAGTGCATCGGGTCCAATGAAAATCTTTTGTGACAATACTGGTGCAATTGCCTTAGCAAAGGAATCCAGATTTCACAAAAGGACCAAGCACATCATGAGACGCTTCAACTCCATCCGGGATCTAGTCCAAGTGGGAGACATAGAAATTTGCAAGATACATATGGGTCTGAATGTTGCAGACCCGTTGACTAAGCCTCTTCCACGAGCAAAACATGATCAGCACCAAGGCTCCATGGGTGTTAGAATCATTACAGTGTAATCTAGATTATTGACTCTAGTGCAAGTGGGAGACTGAAGGAAATATGCCCTAGAGGCAATAATAAAGTTATTATTTATTTCCTTATATCATGATAAATGTTTATTATTCATGCTAGAATTGTATTAACCGGAAACATAATACATCTGTGAATACATAGACAAACTTAGTGTCACTAGTATGCCTCTACTTGACTAGCTCGTTAATCAAAGTGTTGGACATATGCCCTAGAGGCAATAATAAATTAGTTATTATTATATTTCCTTGTTCATGATAATCGTTTATTATCCATGCTAGAATTGTATTGATAGGAAACTCAGATACATGTGTGTATATATAGACAACACCATGTCCCTAGTAAGCCTCTAGTTGACTAGCTCGTTGATCAATAGATGGTTACGGTTTCCTGACCATGGACATTGGATGTCGTTGATAACGGGATCACATCATTATGAGAATGATGTGATGGACAAGACCCAATCCTAAGCCTAGCACAAGATCATGTAGTTCGTATGCTAAAGCTTTGAATCGTCTTGAGTTGGGTCACATCAAGGCACAGGGAGGAAAAGTTTCTAGAATCGGGTCCTTTCACGAGGAAAAGTTTCTCTTGAAAGAATTGAGTGGGAGGATGGTGGAGACTTGATGATGTTATTGAACCGTCTCTTCAACTAGTGTGTGACAGGGCACAGGGAGTTGTTCCTGTGGCACCTACACCAATTGAAGTGGAACCTTATGATAGTGATCATGAAACTTCAGATCAAGTCACTACCAAACCTCGTGGGAGGACAAGGATGCATACTACTTCAAAGTGGTACGTAACCCTGTCTAGGAAGTCATGTTGCTAGACAACAATGAACCTACGAGCTATGGAGAAGCGATGGTGGGACCGGATTCCGATAAATGGCTCGAGGCCATATAAGCCGAGAGAGGATCCATATATGAAAACAAAGTGTAGACTTTGGAAGAACTACTTGATGGTCGTAAGGCTGTTGAGTACAGATGGATTTTAAAAGGAAGACAGACAATGATGGTAAGTGTCACCATTGAGAAAGCTCGACTTGTCGTTAAGGTGTTTCCCGACAAGTTCAAGGAGTTGACTACGATGAGACTTTCTCACTCGTAGCGATGCTAAGAGTCTGTTGGAATTATATTAGCGATTACTGCATTATTTATGAAATCTTGCAGATAGGATGTCAAAACATTGTTTCCTCGATGATTTTCTTGAGGAAAGGTTGTATGTGATACAACCGGAAGGCTTTGTCAATCCTGAAAGATGCTAATAAGTATGCAAAGCTCCAGCAATCCTTCTAAGGACTGGAGTAAGCATCTCGGAGTTGGAATGTATGCTTTGATGATGATCAAAGATTTTGGGTGTATACAAAGTTTATGAGAAACTTGTACTTCCAAAGAAGTGAGTGGGAGCACTATAGAATTTCTGATGAGTATATGTTGATCAGAAATGACGTAGAATTTCTAGAAAGCATATAGGGTTATTTGGAAAGTGTTTTTCAATGGAAAGCCTGGATTAAGCTACTTGAACATTGAGCATCAAGATCTATGAGGATGGATCAAAACGCTTAATGGTACTTTCAAATGAGCACATACCTTGACATGATCTTGAAGGTGTTCAAGATGGATCAGTCAAAGAAGGAGTTCTTGCCTGAGTTGTAAGGTATGGAGTTAAGACTTAAAGCTCGACCACGGCAGAATAGAGAGAAAGGACGAAGGTTGTCCCCTATGCTTAAGACATAGGCTCTACAGTATGCTATGCTGTGTACCGCACCTGAAGTGTGCCTTGCCATGAGTCATCAAGGGGTACAAGAGTGATCCAAGAATGGATCACAAGACAGCGGTCAAAGTTATCCTTAGTAACTAGTGGACTAAGGAATTTTCTCGATTATGGAGGTGGTAAAAGAGTTCGTCGTAAAGGGTTACGCCGATGCAAACTTTGACACTAATCCGGATTATTCTGAGTAGTAAACTGGATTCGTATAGTAGAACAGTTATTTGGAATAGCTCCAAATAGAACGTGGTAGCTGCATCTAGGAGATGACATAGAGATTTGTGAAGCACACACGGATCTGAAAGGTTCAGACCCGTTGACTAAAACCTCTCTCACAAGTAACATGATCAAACCCAGAACTCATCGAGTGTTAATCACATGGTAAATGTGAACTAGATTATTGACCCTAGTAAACTCTTTGGGTGTTAGTCACATGGGGATGTGACCTTGAGTGTTAATCACATATCGATGTGAACTAGATTATTGACTCTAGTGCAAGTGGGAGACTGTTGGAAATATGCCCTAGAGGCAATAATAAATTAGTTATTATTATATTTCCTTGTTCATGATAATCGTTTATTATCCATGCTAGAATTGTATTGATAGGAAACTCAGATACATGTGTGGATACATAGACAACACCATGTCCCTAGTAAGCCTCTAGTTGACTAGCTCGTTGATCAATAGATGGTTATGGTTTCCTGACCATGGTCATTGGATGTCGTTGATAACGGGATCACATCAGTAGGAGAATGAGGTGATGGACAAGACCCAATCCTAAGCCTAGCACAAGATCATGTAGTTCGTATGCTAAAGCTTTTCTAATGTCAAGTATCATTTCCTTAGACCATGAGATTGTGCAACTCCCGGATACCGTAGGAATGCTTTGGGTGTACCAAACGTCACAACGTAACTGGGTGACTATAAAGGTACACTACAGGTATCTCCGGAAGTGTCTGTTGGGTTGGCACGAATCGAGATTGGGATTTGTCACTCCGTGTAAACGGAGAGGTATCTCTGGGCCCACTCGGTAGGACATCATCATAATGTGCACAATGTGATCAAAGAGTTGATCACGGGATGATGTGTTACGGAACGAGTAAAGAGACTTGCCGGTAACGAGATTGAGCAAGGTATCGGGATACCGACGATCGAATCTCGGGCAAGTATCGTACCGCTAGACAAAGGGAATTGAATACGGGATTGATTAAGTCCTTGACATCGTGGTTCATCCAATGAGATCATCGCGGAACATGTGGGAGCCAACATGGGTATCCATATCCCGCTGTTGGTTATTGACCGGAGAACGTCTCGGTCATGTCTGCATGCTTCCCGAACCCGTAGGGTCTACACACTTAAGGTTCGGTGACGCTAGGGTTATAGAGATATTAGTATGCGGTAACCCGAAAGTTGTTCGGAGTCCCGGATGAGATCCCGGACGTCACGAGGAGTTCCGGAATGGTCCGGAGGTAAATAATTATATATAGGAAGTGCTATTTCGGCCATCGGGACAAGTTTCGGGGTCACCGGTATTGTACCGGGACCACCGGAAGGGTCCCGGGGGTCCACCGGGTGGGGCCACCTGCCCCGGGGGGCCACATGGGCTGTAGGGGGTGTGCCTTGGCCTATATGGGCCAAGGGCACCAGCCCCAAGAGGCCCATGCGCCAAGAGAGAGAAAAAAGGGGAGAGTCCTAAAGGGGGAAGGCACCTCCGAGGTGCCTTGGGGAGGATGGACTCCTCCCCCCCTTGGCCGCACCCTTCCTTGGAGGAAGGGGCAAGGGCTGCGCCTCCCCCCTCTCCCTTGGCCCTATATATAGTGGGGAAAAGGAGGAGCAACGATACCTAAGGCCTGGCGCCTCCCTCTCCCTCCCGTGACACATCTTCCTCCTCCCGCAGCACTTAGCGAAGCCCTGTTGGAATCCTCCTACTTCCACCACGCCGTCGTGCTGCTGGATCTCCATCAACCTCTCTCTCCTCCTTGCTGGATCAAGGCATGGGAGACGTCTCCGTTCCGTACGTGTGTTGAACGCGGAGGTGCCGTCCGTTCGGCGCTAGGATCATCGGTGATTTGAATCACGACGAGTACGACTCCATCAACCCCGTTCACTTGAACGCTTCCGCTTAGCGATCTACAAGGGTATGTAGATGCACTCTCCTTCCCCTCGTTGCTAGTCTCTCCATAGATTGATCTTGGTGATGCGTAGAAAATTTTGAATTTCTGCTACGTTCCCCAACACAAAGATGGTTATGTTTCCTAACCATGAACAAAGTGTTGTTATTTGATTAACGAGGTCACATCATTAGTTGAATGATCTGATTGACATGACCCATTCCATTAGCTTAGCACCCGATCGTTTAGTATGTTGCTATTGCTTTCTTCATGACTTATACATGTTCCTATAACTATGAGATTATGCAACTCCCGTTTACCGGAGGAACACTTTGGGTACTACCAAACGTCACAACGTAACTGGGTGATTATAAAGGAGTACTATAGGTCTCTCCAAAGGTACATGTTGGGTTGGCGTATTTCGAGATTAGGATTTGTCACTCCGATTGTCGGAGAGGTATCTCTGGGCCCTCTCGGTAATGCACATCACATAAGCCTTGCAAGCATTGCAACTAATGAGTTAGTTGCAGGATGATGTATTACGAAACGAGTAAAGAGACTTGTCAGTAACGAGATTGAACTAGGTATGGGATACCAACAATCGAATCTCGGGAAAGTAACATACCGATGACAAAGGGAACAACGTATGTTGTTATGCGGTCTGACCGATAAAGATCTTCGTAGAATATGTAGGAGCCAATATGGGCATCCAGGTAAAGATCTTCTGCTATTGGTTATTGACCGGAGACGTGTCTCGGTCATGTCTACATTGTTCTCGAACCCGTAGGGTCCGCACGCTTAAGGTTACGATGACAGTTATGTTATGAGTTTATGCATTTTGATGTACCGAAGGTTGTTCGGAGTCCCGGATGTGATCACGGACATGACGAGGAGTCTCGAAATGGTCGAGACGTAAAGATTGATATATTGGAAGCCTATGTTTGGATATCGGAAGTGTTCCGGGTGAAATCGGGATTTTACCGGAGTACCGGGAGGTTACCGGAACCCCCCGGGAGCTAGATGGGCCTTAGTGGGCTTCAGTGGAAAGGAGAAAGGGGCAGCCCAAGGTGGTTGTGCGCCTCCCCCCTTCCCCTAGTCCTATTAGGACTAGGAGAGGTGGCCGGCCCCCTCTCTCTCTTTCCCCCCTCAAGGAATCCTATTCCAACTAGGATTGGGGGGGGGGGGGAATCCTACTCCCGGAGGGAGTAGGACTCTCCTGGCGCGCCCCTTGTGGCCGGCCAGCCTCCCCCCTTTGGTCCTTTATATACTGAGGTAGAGGCACCCTAGAACACACAAGTTGATCCACGTGATCTATTCCTTAGCCGTGTGCGGTGCCCCCAGCCACCATAGTCCTCGATAATACTGTTGCGGAGTTTAGGCGAAGCCCTGCTGCTGTAGTACATCAAGATCGTCACCACGCCGTTGTGCTGACGGAACTCTTCCCCGACACTTTGCTGGATCGGAGTCTGGGGATCGTCATCGAGCTGAACGTGTGCTCGAACTCGGAGGTGCCGTAGTTTCGGTGCTTGATCGGTTGGATCGTGAAGACGTACGACTACCTCCTCTACGTTGCGTCAACGCTTCCGCAGTCGGTCTGCGTGGGTACGTAGACAACACTCTCCCCTCTTGTTGCTATGCATCACATGATCTTGCGTGTGCGTAGGAAATTGTTTGAAATTACTATGAAACCCAACACTAAGATGGGCATGCCCACTGCCTCCCAAAATTTGGTGACGTTTCGTGCATGCCACCTCGTACCACCAATGCAACCGGCACTGATCGGATATGAATTTTTTATGATTTTTTCTGTGAATTTAATTCTATATTAAATAGTGTTTTTAATATAATTACATAATAAATTATATTTTAAGTATTGTTTTTAACATAACTACTAAATAAATTCTAAATCAAGTACTGTTTTTAAAAAAGGGTATTTTCCAAATTAGTATTACTTCTAAATTATAACAAAAACCTCTTTACTATTATGAAAACTACTTTAGCCATTAATGCAAAACACATAAAAAAATAATGAACATTACATAAATTATTGAACATGTATACAATACGTAGGACTTTTCATTATTGTTTATAGAATACAACATTTATTTAAAAATTTACTATTATTTTTAAAACAATAAACACATAACAAAAAAAACAATGACACCGTGCGTTGGACGGCCCAGTGACTGTGCGCGACGGCGCGCGTGGGCCGGCCCATTGAGTGTGCGCGCGGTGCGGGGGGAGGGTCGGCGGGGGTGATGACTAAAGTTTAGTCCCACCTCGCCCGCCGAACGACGCCGCGACCGACTTATATACCAACCTCCCACGACGGTTTCGAACTCCTCTCGTTCCCACCCCGTCCGCCACTGCCCCGTTGGCCTGTGCTGTAGGCCGTAGCTGGGCCGAAAGGCCGGCCCGTTCGCCACCCGGCTTGATCGGGCCGGACCAATTAAGCGCAGTTGTGGCATGCAATCATAGGTGGGCTTTTGTTTGCTTCACAATTTTTTTGCCTTCTATGAGTCACGGCGCTGGGGGAGGTGGAAGGGGCGCTTTTTAGTCCCACCTCGCGCGCCGAGGGACGCCATGACCGGCTTATATACCCGCGTTCATGCACACTGCTATATGAGATAGTTAGTAATAATTTGGTTTGACTTTGCACTGCTAGCGGCGGCACTGCCGCACTACCCCGTCAGTGTAAGCTCATTACACTGTCCGGGCAGTGCGGCCGTGTACTGCTAGCAGTTTAAACTCAAATCATATCATTACTATCTGTCTTATTCTTTATTATTTGCCACACTATGCAAATTTCATGAGTGCTATCTACAATATTTTTTTGACATCCTTCAAATGAACCCAAATTACATTACTAATATCTACCATCATATGCCTAATATCAATACGAAATAAATTGGGTATTAACTACTGTTTTTTATTAACGATCGTTTCCAAATCCTTGAAATGAACTCAAATTTTTTTATAGTGTTCCTCCATCATCACTAGGATGCATGCCAAGTTTTGTATCTTTTTTATCGCTTTACGAATTTTCTATAATTTTTTCGGTGAAAACAGCACACAGCACACCCCGGACGTGACACAACATGTTTTTGGTGTTCAAATACGTTCAATTCTTGGATTGAACGTTAGGGTGACCGTACCAACTCACTTGCAAAAGTTGAGGTCATTCCGAATATGTCGAAAAATTGACCTCCTTCTCCGGAGACCGTTCGGGTAGGACTGAAGGACCCGTCCGAAAGAAGTTTTTTTTCCGACATCCTTGAAATGAACAATGGTTTTCTTCGGTACCGTATGAATTTCCTATGGTTTTCTTCGTGAAACGCACCGAAAACACTGGCCGGGCGTGACGCAACGTGCGTATGGTGTCGGAATTCGTTCAACTTTTGCGTGGGGCCCTAAGTCGGTCGTGGCGTCCCTCGGCGAGCGAGGTGGGACTAAAAAAGCGCCCCTCCCACCTCCCCCCGCGCCGTGACTCATAAAAGAATAAAAAATAGTGATGCAAAAAAAACAGCCCAACCGTGGTTGCAGGCCGCAACTGCGCGTAATCAGTGACAGTGCACGACGGCGCGCGTGGGCCGGCCCATTGACTCTGCGCGCGGTGCGGGGGCAGGGGCGGCGGGTGTGAGTACTAAAGTTTAGTCCCACCTCGCCCGCCGAACGACGCTGCGACCGCCTTATATACCTACCTCCCACCTCCCATTTGAACTCCTCTGACTCCCGCCCCTACCCACCACTGCCCTGATTGACCGTGCTGCAGGCCGTAGCCGCGGCTTGATCGGGCCGGACCGATTACGCACAGTTGTGGCCTGCAAGCACAGGAGGCAATTTTTTTATCATTGTTTTTTTTCTTTTTATACAATTTTCTTATAATTTTTTGGTGATAACACCACATACCACACATATATTTTTGGTGTGCATGCATGATAAGTTCTCCAGAGACCGTTCGAGTATGAGTGAAAGCCTCATGCATGTGTAACCGAGCATTGATTTTCCTCGTCACGTTGAAATGCATGTTTCCATTTATTTTTTGAAGTTGCATGACTAACATCAAATTAAACATACGTTTTTTTTTCAGATAAGCCATTTCGAGTTCATTCATAATTCAAACTACCTTACATAGCACTAAACATAAACGAGCACTGCTCTTACATAACTTAGACCGAAATTTGAATAAAAACCCTAAAAGTAGACTACTCCTCGTCGCTGGCGCCGGTGAGGTCGACGACCGGCGCCATACCGCCGGCCCCTCCTTCGCCGCCGTCGCCGCCCTCGTCGCCACCGTCGTCGTCGTCGTCGCTGAAATCCCACCAGTTGTCCTCCCGCGCCTGCTGCTCCTGCACCGCCGCTATGGCCGCAAGCCGCTCTCGTTCCTCACGAGTGGCCGCCGCCGCCTCCTCTGCCGACTGGGCCAGCACCGCAAGTATCCCCGGCGTGTTGTCGGGGTCTCCGTCTTGCGCGAGGGCGGCCTGCGCCGGCGGGATCTCGACCAGCGCCGGGTCAAGGGGCGCCTACTGTGCCGGGGCAGTGGGGGCGGCTGGAGGTGGGCCCTGAATGCGCCGAGGACGACGTCAAAGTTCTTTCCCCGCCAGAACCTGCGCCGGGCCCTGCGGTTGTAGCGGCCGCCAGGGAACGCGCGGAGCTGCTGCCTCGTCGGCGGCGGGCCCATGGTGGGGATGCCGTCCGCCCCGAAATGCCACGGCCGCGACACTTTGGCTGCCGGCGGCACCATCAGGCCGTACCGGGCCAGATCCTCCGTGGCGCCGACAGTGAGGCTCAGCGGCCAAATGCCGGTCGGCCACGCGCCCTCGTCGGAGTCACTAGAAGACATCGCCGGCGAGGAGAGGGAGATGGGTGGGCGAGGAGAGGAAGAGAGATGGGCGGGGCGAGGGAGATGGCACAGCCTGCTCAGGGCTGGCGCTGCCTTTTATAGACGGCGG
>NC_041384.1:4983235-4998121 GCF_002162155.2 Triticum dicoccoides | reverse complement strand
CACGGCTGCCATGCGGCTCGGCTCGTGCGGCAGCCCCGTATACACAGGCGCGCGGGGGGTATCGGCGTGGACGCGCGGTGGGGCGGGGGGGGGGGATTTTTTACATAAGACGATCATGCCCCTGACAGCGAAGGGGTATCGACAGATCTCAGCCCTTGATGTATTTAAGGAGGGTGTACCGAAGCATAAGTCATTATAGCCTCAAACACCATGTCAGCAAAACCTCTGTTCTGTCAAAGATCCAGACACCGTGTTCTGTTCAAATTTTCCAATGTATTAATATCACTGTAATATCAGCCTACTATTATCAGGGTACATGAGCTACCTAAAAGGTAAATAAATCTCTCATATATGTAAGATTTTTTGACTCAACCAAATACAAATCTTCTCTCATGAGAAGACTGGTAAATTAGTTAAATCAAAATTATCATAGAGGACTCAGCCAAATAGTAGAACTGAAGATACAGAGATTATTCACATAAAGCCTATATGCACACCAAAAAAATTATCCTATCTCAAAATTATCTGCATCTAGAACATGGTTAATCAACCAATTAGAGCTTGTATTACAGAAGGCAATATAGCAAATTAAACATGCATACTCTCGTAGAACTAATTATTACATGTACTACTTGTCATAATAGATTTGGCGATAAAGGGTTTCCCCCGCTTTATATTATAAAGCATCCATCTACTACTTGTCAGAATAGATTTGGATCAGTAGGATAACCAATCAAGGTACTCAAGATGTTGCACATCTAGTCGAAGCCTGACTGCTTTGCTCTCTGCCTTTGAGAGATGATGAACTGAAACATCAGATGGAATAGTTGCCTCTGGAAGTCACGCATTGCAATTAAAATAGGAACAAAACATTATGCCTGGAACAAACTCAAGGAAATGATCTCGAAGCAAAATCAAAATTTCTTTACTCACTAATTTTAGTCTACGCAAGATAATCATGCCAAAACACTGTTTTTCTATTATTTTTCTATTAGACTTTCATTGGCATGTCTACATGAACCAACAAGCAACACATCTGACACAAGACTGCTAGTGATTGGTTGCTACAGAATGTAAAGCATGATTCAAAAGCAAATTAACCTTTTTTTATTACACTAAACCTCAATTCTATAGCATGGAAGAGTTGCATGCTCTGCCTCGCCCCACTAGGGTTGGTGAGCCACCTTCTCTCTGCATGCCCGTTGGCGGCTGATTTCGGGGCCGCGTTGAGTAGAAGGTGCCTTTAGTGACCTCTTTCTGCAATCTGTCGGATGCGGCTCGCCTCAATGTCGATGTTATATTAAGGTGCACAAAACAGGCCTAATTTTTTTAGTGCAAGGAGAGCTTATATTACGCATAGCCAATCGCAGTATTACAATCAAGAAGTAAATGTATAGATAGGGACTACGGTGACTGCAAAACCATGTCATCTTATTCAGGTATCCTACCAAAATACTTCAAGGAGTCTGGAGCTTTCTTGTCACTGACCCACTAGTATTCGTTAAAACATGAAAACGAAGTTAATTTAGTTGGATCATGGTGTAGTAGGTACGTTTTTACATTGTAGTAGGTACGTTTTTACAACTTGCACAACAGTGGAATTGCAGTACGCAGGCTAATTCTTGGCACACCAGTAACATGAAAATTTAGGACAGAATCAAGCACAAGTTTTCGTAATTTTATCCAGGACAACAAAGATAACTTAGTCTGCTGGGATTGGATGAAAACTTAGAAGTAAATAAACAATGCCACATGTTCTGCTAGTAAAATGCTATATGAATATCAAAATTACAATCAACTGAAGCTGAACTATTAAGGCAACTACAATGGTTAATTCTTCCATTGTCCCAATCCGGAGAGGCTAGCTATGAAGACAACCACGAGAAACAAGTACCACTACAGACGTTTGTATCCCAAAGATTGTTGTAAGTTGTAACAGTATCCTTAGAGCTTACACAGTGGACACCCTACATTTGGCATCTCTAAATCTTCATAGTACAATGCAAGACAAACAACAGTGAAACTCCTCATCTACAGGCCTAACTGCCACCAAGAATCTTCCACAAGACCCGCTAGTCACAGTTATGAACAATCAGTAGCCCCAACAATCAAGGCAAGCAGAGCAAGATCAAATTTTCTGGAGGACCAAGGCGACCCGACCATACCAGCAGGCACATCGACAGGCGTGGGGACTGGGGACTGTAAACAATATGCGACTTGGCCCGTTGACAGACCTATGGTTCTTGATGGTGTCGCAAGTAATGGCGTACTATACTGCATCTTGACGACGGATTAGACGTGTGTCCTTGGTGGCGAGGCAGTTGTGGGCGGTGGCGACCATGGACTACTAGGCGTGGATGACGTCAGAGAGCAGCAAGCGGATTCGCACCGACTGCTGCCCCGTCGTGTTCTAGGTGGTGGCGATGCACAGGTGTGGTCCACCGCTCCAACTGGTGTCGCACTACTCACCATGACGTCCTCCGAGTCCGCTGGGTGGAGTAGCGCCGTCGTGGCCGATGGAGAGGAGGAAGCGGCCATGGTCAATGCAAGGCCACGACGAGCACCACCCGCAGATCCGCCCCACGCACCACCGGCCGTGTCGCTCGAACCGCTCGCAGTCGCATCGCCAAATTAGGGGAAAAAGGGATAGCGGGCATGGTTTTTTTAATTTTTTTATGAGTTGAAAGGATCGTGCCGTTTTTCACATCGACAGGGGGGAGGGGGCGGTGCAATCATGGCTCGATGGATGGGCTGGGGTGAGGAATTACTTATTCCTCACCCTAGGTTATAAATAGAGTTTCTATATATATATATATTATTGAATGTACTCTTGCAATTAATATATATATATATATATAGGACTCCTTTTCTGTACTCTTGGGAGTATGTACTCCCATCCTCAATATACCTCATATACGCATTAATTATACCTCTTTATTATTCTTAATATATACTTCATTAACTATTTTAAGATACCCCAATATGAGTTTAGTTGAAAAAATATCATCTGCGACGTACTTTTTTGTAATATACCTTTTCACGTACAAACATATCAGTATATAAGTAAATATTTAAAAATACATAGACTCACATGAATTTTTTCATGAAACTCGTTTTGGGGTATCTAATAATTACTAATGAAGTATATTAAAAATAATAAAAAGGTATAAAAGATTCATCTATGTGGTATATGAGGAGTGGGAGTACGTACTCCCAGGAGTACACAACCATTTTCCTATATATATATCATCGAATGTCTCGCACCACCATATTCACACATACACATATACGTATGTATATACAATTAGGTATATACAATTTCTCCTACATGGAGGCATTATTGCGGTAGCGGGTAATGGAATTCTCCTGTAGGATCTATGACCTGGTCGAGCAAAAATCCCGCTATTTCCTCTGCAATTGCTCGTACGCGATCCATTGGTAGAAGCTTTTGCCGCACCTCATTGAACTGTTAAGAAGGAGATCAATATGCATGTATTACCTGTGTGACTAGATATCGATAATGATGTAAAAATTGTGTATAGTGTTCTGGCAAACATACACATATCTGTCTATCAGATGTGCTCCTTTCGGACGTCATCATGCGAATGTTCTCGCAAACGTAGTATGCACATAAATCATTCCCCAGCTCCTGCTTCACGGCCTGCACGAGAATAGAGTTCAATCAGATAATAATTAATCAAGCATCATAATTAATGTTATTGAAACTAGAATTAAAGAGATTGCATGGTAGCTAGCTAGCTAGTACTACTTAATTAATTATCGTGGGTCGATACCAATACAGATTTTCTCTGAACGGGCCTGGAGCGTCTTTGATGAACTTTTGCCAAGCCCTGCCGGCCCGCCGGCAAAGAAAATGAATAAATGACTTATTAATTAGTTGATATCAGGACATATATATAAAGATTGATATTACCTGTTGACTATCCCCTTCACGATTGAGTACTCTTTAGGTTTTTTAAGCAGTGAGTCCAGTACTTCAACTTTTCTTTTTTTAACTTTAATGTCTACCAAGATCCAGTGGTACCTGCATGCGCACGTTTGCATGTATAAATTAAGCGTACATGTGCATATCACTCATCAACTAACCCTAAACCCTAAACACTTATTAACATCTAGCTAGTAATAAAAACAGAATTTGTAGTACAAGATAGTGTGACTCACTGGAAGTTGTAAGGAAGTACACTACAAGAAATATGTCAACTAGTGACCTTCTGTCAGTGACCCTGGAAGAAATGGTCATAGATCTATGACCATTTCAGACCAATTGGTCAAAAGCTGTTCGGGGGGCTCCAAACCCTAAACCATTGCGACCATTTTGGTCAGAAAGGTCATAATTTCCTTACATGAAATGGTCATAAAGCAAACAGCGCTAGTCCGCTGCCTTATTTCTAGTTGTTAATGACCAATATAGATGGTCATAGCCTTGTAAATTGTGGTGGGTTGCTATGACTAGGCGCCACCTCATCAGTTTTGCCTATGTGTCATGTCCATGTGGTAGTTTTTGCCCTAGGTTGTGAAGCAACCTATATTTCTGTCATTCCCAAAATTCCCAAAAAATCTCATAAATTCTTTTGGACATACCTTCGTCAAATATGTAAAAACCTTCCTTGCCTAGTTCAAAAATAATTCAAAAATATTCATTTTCCTATTTTGTTCAGAACAACAGTTTGTGAAGGAAGTACCACTTTGGCATGTCCGAATAGTATCCATTTTCTACAGTGCTTTCCTATGCCCAAATAACCATCCTCCACCAAATGCCAGCGCAATCCATTCATTATTTTGAGCCGAGCTTCAACATTCGTATTTATGTCCAGTTTGGTAGTTTGCAAAGCAAGTACCACCTAGACTCCTCCTTTTGAGCTGAAAATTTGTGAAGACGGTCTTCTTAGTAACCGATCATCCTCAGCCAAAACTTGCGCCATTAGCCATGTACATTTCCCGTACCCCTAATCAAACACTTGGCCGCTAATTCATGTTTGAGCATCGATCGGTATCCTCGTGAGAATATTATGTTGTAAGTTTCTTCCTAGCACCTACATGGGGAGTACCCACTAGACATGCCTAGGCTGCCCAGAACACATGGCAACGCCACGGTCACGCGGTGATCGCGCGGCGGGCATGCGAGTTTACGCGCTCTAGAGTTGGGGGCCTCGGCCACCGCCCAAACCTCGACGTATCGCCACCAAACCATGCATTTATGATTAAATAGGTAATTATGTAACTATAAATGATTTTTGTAAAAAATAAATAGTAAACTATGAGGCAGCTGCAGTTCAAATTTGACCCGCTTCCTGCTGAATCGGCGGGAATTTGTCTTTTTCACCAAAGGTGGATCAAAACTTTTGACACCCAACTATTTTGTCAACTGTGCATTAAATATGGCCTAGTAATTTAGAAAATTGATTTGGTCCAATTTGGTAACAAATATATGGTAGGTCCTTCACCAAAAAAACTCATTTCGGGCACTCGGAAAATGGAAAATGTATTTTCCGTGCAAAGAAAATGAAAACTCCCTTAGGCAACATTGTTTGGAATTCCAAGATGCACCCTTGTGCACAATATGAGATCATTTGAACAAACTTTGCCAAGAATGTGGCCATAAGATTGATTATCTGGCTTGAAAGCCATGAATCTTCACGCATGATAGCTCATTTCTGAGAACACTTTTTAAAAATAATTGTCGTATTACAAGTTTATTATTTTTCCTGGGAACTTGGCCACATATAATGACACAATGCGAAGGTTTCCCAATTTTTTGTTTTTTCTGAATTTTTTATGCCCGTTTCAAAATGCGGTCAAAACGGCGGGAATGACCGCTCCTAGCTAGTGGTTGAATCTTGGAATTTTTTTGGTGTTTCTCTGATTAAATAGATACTTATGTACCTAGAAATGATTTTTGTTAAAAATAAAGAGCAAACTACGAGGCAACTACAGTTCAAATTTGACCCACTTCCAACTAAATCGGCGGGAATTTGTCTTTTTCACCAGAGGTGGATAAAAACTTCTTACACCCAACCATTTGGTTAATTGTGCATTAAATATGGCCTAGTATTTTAGAAAAATGATTTGGTCCAATTTTGCAACAATTATTTGGGAGTCCTTTACAAAAAAACCTCCTTTTGGGCACTCAAAAAATGGAAAATGGTTCTTTTGTCCAAAGAAAAAGAAAACTTCCTTAGTAAACATTGTTTCCATTCCAATATGCAACCTTGTGCACAATATGAGATCATTTGAACAAACTATGCCATGAATGTGGCCATAAGATTGATCATTTGGCTTGAAAGCCATTGATCTCCACACGTGATATCTCGTTTCTTAGAACACTTTTTTAAAATAATTGCCGTATTACAAGTTTATTATTTTTCCTGGGAACTTGGCCACGTATAATGAGACAATGCGAAGGTTTCCCAATTTTTTGATTTTTTTGCAGTTTTATGCCCGTTTCAAAATGCGGTCAAAACGGCGAGAATGACCGTTCCTAGATAGTCGTTGAATCTTGGAATTTTTTGGTGTTTCTCTGATTAAATAGATACTTAGTACCTAGAAATGATTTTTGGAAAAAATAAAGAGCAAACTACGAGGCAACTATAGTTCAAATTTGACCCACTTCCAACTGAATCGGCGGGAATTTGTCTTTTTCACCAGAGGTGGATCAAAACTTTTTACACCTGACCATTTTGTCAATCGTGCATTAAATATGTCCTAGTATTTTAGAAAATTGATTTTGTCCAATTTTGCAACAATTATTTGGGAGGTCCTTCACAAAAAAACCTCCTTTTGGACACTCGAAAAATGGAAAATGGCTTTTTTGTCCAAAAAAATGAAAACTTCCTTAGGCAACATTGTTTTCCATTCGAGTATGCACCTTGTGCATAATATGAGATCATTTGAACAAACTATGCCATGAATGTGGCCATAATATTGATCATTTGTCTTGAAAGCCATTGATCTCCACACAAGATAACTTGTTTCTGAGAACACTATTTAAAAATAATTGTTGTATTACAAGTTTGTTATTTTTCCTGGGAACTTTGCCACAAATAATGACACAATGCGAAGGTTTCCCAGTTTTTTGATTTTTTTTGAATTTTTATGCCCGTTTCGAAATGCGGTCAAAACGGCGGGAATGACCGTTCCTAGCTAGTGGTTGAATCTTGGATTTTTTGGTGTTTCTCTGATTAAATAGATAATTATGTACCTAGAAATGATTTTTGAAAAAAATAAAGAGCAAACTACAAGGTAGCTACAGTTCAAATTTGACCCGCTTCCAGCTGAATCGGTGAAAATTTATCTTTTTTCATGAGAGGTGGATCAAAACTTTTTATACCTGACCATTTTGTCAATTGTGCATTAAATATGTCCTAGTATTTTAGAAAATTGATCTGGTCCAATTTTGCAACAATTATTTGGGAGGTCCTTCGCAATAAAAAAACTCATTTCGGGCACTCAGAAAATGGAAAATATATTTTCCATGCAAAGAAAATGAAAACTCCCTTAGGCAACATTGTTTGAAATTCCAAGATGCACCCTTGTGCAGAATATGAGATCATTTGAACAAACTATGCCAATAATGTGGCCATAAGATTGATCATTTGTGCACAATATGAGATCACATGATTTTAACACATTATTTTTAGGCAACTATGACCTATTTAGATGGTCATAACATCATACTTCATTGTGATTGGTCCGTGGATGTATCACGCGGATCGTGCATCATACGGATGCTCGCAGATCCAACGACCATCCTCAACCCTTCCACACCAACCCCGAAACCCTAGCTCTGTCCTCTGGTCCTTTTCCATCCACCCCTCGCCTCCTTTCTTTCTTGCCTCCCACGATTCGATCCAATCCTCTTCCCGACCCCTCCCTCCACCTCATCTCCCCCAATCCCATGGGCCGGCGGCGACCTCCTCTCAACCAGCCCCCACCCATCCATCTCTCTATCTCTCCAGCGTCCCCTCTCCCTCTCCCGTGGCGGCGCTCACCACTTCAACACCGTCGGCGACCACAACCATGGCCTCCACCTCCCCTCCCCTCCCTGGCTAGAGACCCACTCCCTCCCCCGACTCCTCTCCCTCCCCCGACTCCTCTCCAATGCCGCCGCTGGCGGACTACCACCCCCACCGGCGACCTCCCTCCCTCCCTTCCTCCTGAGATCTACGGATGTGGCAACAGCGGCCGAAACCCAGCCATCGCCCATGGATGGATGGGGACGGGGCACCGACGGCGGATCCGCACCCACCTTCTCTCAGGGGATCCTGCCGCGATGGCCCTGGTGATTTGCTACTGCATCGTCTACTGCTTCAACCACGACGCCGTCATCTACTGCTTGAACCACGATGTCGGTTCTTCGTCGACCTCCACCACGCGCGCTGTCATCCGTCCATCTCCGGCCATGGTGACCGCGGATCTCCGACCATGATGGGTACGTCTGTCTCCCCCCTCTCTCACCCTTCCTGCCTGCCTTGACGCCTTAATGTTTCGGTGTCATCTCTGCTCGTCACAGCTCCTTCATGCGGTGCACGCATCGGTGGATCTGGCACGCACGAGGCAGTGGATCTAGGTTGTGAGATTAGGGGTAACAGCGGGGGTTGCGTAGTTGCGAGCTGGATTTGTTTATTTGGCGCATTTTCCCTCTCTGTTAATTGACGAGTGGTGGAGCAATTAAGAGATTTTTCTGTTCCAGACCGCACTGATATATTGGGACCTTGTTTAGTATTCATTGATGATCATAGTCTCAACTTTAAGCCAAGCAGATGATTTCCTCACGTAGCATCAATGAATACATGAGGAATTGCTGTGTCTCCTGGCAAGTTGTGTTAATTTCGTAGGGTTGTATACTAACCTTGTTTTGATCTTGCTGATGCAGGGTAAGGAGTTGAAAGGCGCAGGTGGTCAGGCCTGCAATGAGTGCGCCCTCCTGGTCTGCCGCCCTTGCTATGAGTATGAACATGAGGATGGCGTACAACAAGGAGTTGACGGCCTACTCAAGCGCCAAGGGAAGGCGGCAGGCTGGCAGCGCCACCAAGAGCCCAACACGAACCTCCAATATTGAGTCCTACCTGTAATTCACGGATAAGGGTATTGATTAAGCTACTCCTGCCCTTCTGATTGATTAAAACGGCTGTTGATGCTTGTGCTAGCTTGCTAGGCCCTTCTGATTAAGTTACTCCTTAATCTTAGTGCTTCAACCTCCAAGATCTACATGTTTTCTTTCTGAAATGAATGCAGGCATTTCAATTCCTTATGTTTCTACTCCGGGTTTTAGTCAGAGAGCAAGGAATTCAGTATAAATTTAGGTGTACTTCAAGGGGTTGTCGTATGTCCAACACCAATTTCTGAAATGAATGTGGGTATTCCCTATCATAGTACTCCGGGTTTTAGTCAATTGCCTGTTTACAGTGTTGTTTTCTTTTGAGATATTACCCCGCTGCGGAAAATTCAGATAAAGAAAGTTAAAATTCAGAGTAGAACTTCATGAATGTACTGCTCTCATAAATTCACTTTAAGATTGGTGTTCTAGGCCAAGTTATTTAGCCAATTTGATGTTGTTCAGAATTTCTGAATGTACTCCGAGCATGCAAGCTAATTTACCTCGAGCATATTGTTTTCATCAGACTAGTGTACCTTGAGCATGCAAAGTAAACACATGCTACTCCACTTGTCTATTTGTACAGAAACTTTTGTTTAAATAAACCGAGCAAATAATCCAAATGGTGCGAACACATTCTGTTATGAAATTTGTCTACTCCACTTGTTTGACTGTATTGAAACCATTGTTTGCATATTTCTAAAATACAGAGAAGAACACCCTGTGTTCTGGTAAAATATTTGTTGGCTATGATATGAAATTCCATGATGTGTGTGTTGTTTCATTTTCTGTAGCTACAACAAAGTCCCAGTTTACTCTGTACTTGCTGCTGATGATTGCTGGCTAAATTTACAGTTGAAATAACAGGAGCCAAGGAGTAGATACAAGACGTATTTACCGTATTTTGCATCGAATGTTCAAAATCAGTTTTGTTCTTGTTCTGCGAGTCAAATTGCATAAGATGGGAGTATCACAACATGCATATACTGAAGATGGGAGTATCACAACCTGAATGTGCAGCTTATGTAGTTTCTATATTTTTTTAACTCCACTTGTCTATTTGTACAGAAACTTCTGTTTAAATAAACCAAGCACATAAACCAAACGGTGCGAACACATTCTGTTCTGAAATTTGTCTACTCCACTTGTTTGTTTGTACTGAAACCTTTGTTTGCATGTTTCTAAAATACGGAGAAGAACACCCTGTGTTCCGGTAAAATATTTGTTGGCTATGATATGAAATTCCATGATGTGTGTGTTGTTTCAGTTTCTGTAGCTACAACAAAGTCCCAGTTTACTCTGTACTTGTTGCTGATGATTGCTAGCAAAATTTACAGTGGCGGTGTCGAGGAGGAGAGCAGCGGGCTGGAGCAGCCGCCGCTGGTTTTCTTACTATTTTTTTTAAATGTCACAACTTACTATGCCGCTACCTAGTAAAAACCAACTTTGTTAGTACCCAGTAAAAACGAACCTGCTTTGCCACTAGCAAATAATGCACCATCTTGAATTGCAATTGATCCAATTCCCCTAGTTGCCAGAAATCAAAGCTTATGGCGTTGACCTACTGTTTGAGAGCAGCAGGGGCTTTGTCCTGGTTTACTGGCCTAAATTTTGTTAACACATTGGTACTACTACTAGTGGTATTGTTGGCATGATAAATGTCCCGAATCTTGTTGTTTATGATTGGGAGCACAGTCGTACTGTTACAACATGTTGTTGATTTTTTATATAGAGTCAGATGCTGTTGATTTTAGTACTAGTCAGACCTAAAATATTATTACCGTTTAAAGTGACCGTTTCTCCTTTTGTATGTTAGTTGGTTGTGCCCCTCTGCTGGAGGATCTCAGTCCAACTACTCTGGATGCATCTATGACATGGCGGACAAGGCAGTAGAAGCATGTGACATGGCAGCCAAGGGAGTTGTTTTGTGGGATGAAGTGTTGGTAAAGACAACAAGCCCCAAGGATCTGCGTATGCGTTGCAAGTAACTCTGCCGCAACCGCGGCCGGCTGTGCCTCTTCCTTGGCTACAAACCACCTAGGTGATCTCTATCCCTCTCTGTGGTGCTTCTGGTGGCCTTGTACTGGTGATTGTGGTGTTATTCTCTGACCAGTGGCATGATTTACGCACTATGGCAATTTTAGGTTTAGGGAAAATATGCACTGTTGCTCCTGATCAAACCAATTGGCCAATATCTAGTTATCCTGCTATGTGTATGGATTTGTTTATGTGGATTTGGTCTAATCTATGTCCTCTTGTTGACCTACTGGTCCGTGTGCGTGTGTGTGTGTGTGTGTGTGTGTGTGTGTGTGTGTGTGTGTGTGTGTGGAGTAAAGTTGTGGTTTGTGCTTCTCCTTTGTAACATGATGAAACAAGCACCTGTAGTGTCTGAGTTAGTGGGTGTTTGTCTACATGGTAAAGCTTCTTTGCCATGTATTTCATAAGGATGTGAACAATCTACTACATGCTCACAAAGCTATTGACTTAAATTTTTTGTTTCTTTGCTGTCAATGTTCGCCAAGCTATTTAAATGATGATGACAAAAGGAAATCATGAATACTCATATAGAAACTATATGGTAATAACTATACACGTTATCATTGAGTTTGCTGTGTGTTTATAGAATGACATGGTTAGCTAATTAAGCCCTGTCCGTGTATCTTTTAGAATTTGCTTCATTGGTAGCACATTCAGATATATTAATTAATTTTGTGCATGTTGGAGAATTTAGACGATGATAACAAACCGTAATCACGAATACTTGTATAGAAACTTGCACGACCATCTTGTTTAATTTTGTGATATTCCTCCATACTAGGAATTAATCAGCTGAACTGTTATTTAGCTTTCATTGGCAGTTTTAATTTCACTGAAATCATCTTTTCTTTTCTATGCTCATGTTCAAGCCTGGTAGTATATTTTTTTCCAAATGGTCTGTTTACTTGATTTATCTGTTGTTTGATTTTGCTCCATCAGCTTTCCTGATGTCCCCGTACATATATATGTTGGTTGTAATCTTCTTGAAGAATGCAAGTACTTGATATTCCATTCTGTTCTGGTAGGTGAATGGAACTCCATTGAGGACTTCTACCCATGTTGAAGAGCAGCTAGCTTTTGTACTGGTAGAGCGGTCTATTTGTAGATCCCATTATTTATGATTGTGTGGATCTGGGTGAAGTTTGAAGTTCCTGGGTATGCAAGATTCGATGGTTAAACTGGTTGATGTGATGTGAATGATTGTATGAAAACTGGTTGTTGTGATGTGAATGAGTGTATGTAGTTTCACGTGTTCTGTTCTGTATAGCATATTATAATAAACTTATTTTAGCTATTATTTGAAGATTTTCATATGCTTTCTCTCTTCTGTCTGTTTGATATATACATATATATTTCTTATTAACAAGTCATGAAAAATCTGACATTTGGGACCCATCTGTAAACTGGAGCTGGGAACAAAAGTTGGAAATAAAAAATAAATTGACTGCAAAATGTTGTGCGCTAGAAAATAAAAAGGCCAAATTGTAGGCCAGGCCCATGTAGCTTACTGAAATTAACATAAAATACATATATTAAAAGGGCTTGCCTAAAAAATAATACATGGGCTGAATTACTGGGTCAGACCCATGTAGCTAATAAAAACACAGGAAAAAAACACATTAAAAAAGCCAAATTGTTGGGCTAGGCTCATGTAGAAAACTGAATTCGACCGGGCTGAATCTTATGCCACATCAGATTGCCACGTCGGATGCCTACGTGGCTTGGGGAGGCTGCTAGTGACAAAACAAAACAATAGGCATATTTTGGTCGTAAATGTCCACGACCTTCTCATAGAGAAGGTCGTTAATTTCAGTTTACGACCGCCAGCTTTTGACCTTCTGTTTTTGGTCAAAAAAGGTCGTAAATGAAAAACAATGACCTGTCATTGACCAATAGTCAAGGTCACAAGTTGACATATTTCTTGTAGTGGTACTATATCTGCATTGGTAATGAGGCGCTTCAAGAACTCTAGCATGTTATTCTCTATTTCTTGTTTATAATGTTCATATGACATGTCTCTTCATTAATGGTATTTGGGTCAATGAACCCAATGCCATAGCGTCCAGCTTTTCTCATTTCGGACATCTTCATCCTGCATAATACCACAGAAAAAAATATATAGTAAGGATAATTACATGTAATGATCAACGAGAGCACTACAGCTAGCTTGAGACTTAAATTACAGAAATAAATCACTTACAGACAATAGCAACTGACGATAGATTTGTCGAGTGCGTCATAATTGAATAACTGAAACAGTTCTGTATACTCAATAGACAGAGCTAGCATATGGAATTATCCTCTTCCTTGACTTTCACCATGAGGAACTGTAGATTGTGGGTCTTGCAAATTTTCATGTACCATTGATGCAATTCATACATTCTCATAGGGAGGCTCTTGACCTCCTCGGGCTTGATCAAAGGTTCACCACGGACATATTTTCGTTTTATTCCCTCCTCTCTAAGTGGAGACATGTGCTCGATCTCAAGGAGTTGTCCAACAGTCATACCGATCATTTCAGCCTGCATTATATGCTCCTCGGTTATTACCAGATTGCCCAGCTGGGGAACGTTAACGGTTTGCCCACATATATATAGGGCGCCGGTACTCTTATGTGTTGTTGGCATAACAAGCGGGGGTATCGATTGCGTCGCCTGTTCTCCCAGCTGGGGAACGGTTTTCCGCATTTTTTGCCAGCTGCTTGGCTCGAGCTTGAGCTCGACTCCTTCTGTACTCGTGCTCAATGTGCCTTCCTGATTTGGCGCTCATAGTCTGAGTCAACAGGCTTGGGAGCTGGTGGTCTAGCCATACGAATAAAGTGGCAATCTTTTCCTCTGGCACTTTCTCCCTTGGCGGCGGTGCCGGTTTCGGTCCAAAATGGCCGTCCACTAGGGCCTTCACTATGGCTACGTTTTGCTCCTTGGTCATGTCGTAAGGCCTCTGAGGAAGAGGAGCGAGGCTTGGACCATATTTATATCGCTTGACTCCGCCTATACCTCCTGTACTACCTCGACTCGTAGCGCTACGCATCATAGCTGCGGCGTCTCTCTTCCCCGATTGCTGAGGCGGCGGAGACGGCTGAGGTGGCTGAGTTGGAGCAGGAGGAGGGGCCTAACAATGTGCCAGACTTGAAGCATGAGGATTGGCCTCACGCGGTGTCGGACTTGAAGCAGGAGGAGTGGCCTCATGCTGTGCCGGACTTGAAGCAGGAGGAGTGGCCTACTGCTATGCCGGACTTGGAGGAGGAGTGGCCTCACATCAAGGAGGAGTCGGATGACGACGCGGTGTCGGTGGCCTTCGAAAGATGATGCAATCCTTTCTCCATAGGATGATATGATGTATGGCCTCTCCCAGTGTGTGCTCCTGGTGATGCCCAGGAATGTCAAGCTCTAGCCCCGAATATTGGTCCACCACCTCATCAACCATGACACGAGCATAGCCGGCTGGAATCGGGTTGCAATGGAAGGTTGCTTCGGGGGGATTTGTATAAGCAACGGCGTCTGCCACCTTCATGGATATGTTCTTCATTTTGAAGTGTGGCGGGCGACGGGGACGGGGACGGGGCGGCGACGGGGGCGTCGACAAGGGGTGGCGATGGGGGCGGCGGGCGACGGGGCAGAGGAGAAGAAGCAGATAAAAACTGACCAAATTTGTAAGTGCCACTTATGTAGGATGGGCCTTTAGTACCGGTTGGAGCCACCAACCGGTACTAAAGGTCAATTTTGGCCAGGCCA